>NC_134857.1:43269321-43573249 GCF_049852395.1 Peromyscus maniculatus bairdii
TGTGTCAAGTTGATAGAAATCTAACCTGCACAAGTATGCTTTACTCATTACTGACATTATTCTTTCTTTCCTTATTTCTTGTGCTGTAGATTTTCAAGACAGTATTTAATTTCCTAAATATCACTGATTCATATAAATGATGGCACTTTGAAGTCTAAATAACTGAAAAGAAATTCAACTTTAATAACCCAGAGGCATAGGGGAAACTAGATAGACTTCTGTCACATTGATTAGTGGAAACAAGATTGAGGAATAGGGGAACTGATCCCATAGGTTGTCTCTGAATCCCTTGATCTCTCTCCTGTACCACCCACACTGACTACTTCTCCCCCTATGTGTGGTAGATGTTCTTGTCTCTGCATTCTATATTCACAGCTCCATGGAGTGAACGGAGTCCAACCTTTGATCAGCCCATTCTCAAACATGATATTTTTGTTTCCATGGACATTATATCTCTACTGCTTGGCCCAGTGATTGTGGTTGAGACAGAGGACAAGAACTCAAAAGGAGGAGACAGACTTAGTTAGTCTGCATATACAGCAGCTCCACCAGCATCACACTGCTGATATGGAGCAGTTGTGGATCTACTCACCAAGCAGAGGTTATTTTATCAGATAAATCAGAGAAGGGATATTACACAGAAGGAATCTCCACTACTAATCTACTCTACTTTTCCCACCTCACTTCTATTTCTGTTGCTTTACTTTTCTAAATTTCCTGATTCGTTCTATTCTGCCTTTCTCCAAGTTGTGTCCTTTTTAATTATGTTGTCTGCACAAAGACTTGATTTCATATGAAGAATGTGAATAAACGTGTGATCAATACCCATCCTTTTATTTCCTTTTTCTCTCACTGTGACAAAATACTGACAGAACAATTTAAAAAGTTAATTATTAACTCATGGTTTCATTGTCCTCTGTCTATAGTCCTTGGACTGTTAATACTGAGTCCTAGTGTTGAGGGCATATGAGAAAGGCTGCTCATCTCAAAACAGACAGGAAGCAGAGAATAAAGGAGAGACCCTTCACTGATCACATGATCAAGGCCATGCTTGTAAGTGAACTGCTTCCTCCATTTGTGAGCCACCTTCTCAGGTTTCCAGAAACTCCCAAAAGAACACCACCAGCTGGCTATAGGCAAATAGTACATGAGTCTATGAGGGCCTTTCACATTCAAGCCATAAAACCATCTTTATGAAACGCCTTCAAATTCTTTCTATCTCCAGGATAAAGTCCATGTTTCTTAGATTGGCTTTCCTGATTTTGAGGCCTATACTTAAAAATATGATGCATTTTCATTTCAGGTCCTGATTATTATCCTTTAAAATGTTAACAGATTTTTAAAACTAAAAATACAAATGAATGCTCCAGATCAATGTATTTTCATTCAAACCCTCCAGTTAATTCTGTTAACAATCTCTTCAGAAAGGCATGTCAGGCCCATTGCTTAGGAGAGACACTGAAGCTCAGAAGAGGTAAGGGGCAGAATTTCCACACAGGCATCAAGAGCCTAGGGAATGGAGTTCCTCTGTCATTCCGTGACAATGGCAGCAGCTGTCCTGGACAACTGTGCCAATCACATCCGAGTGGTCTTTGATTTAAGCTTCATTGTTTAAAGGGGGTTGGTATAAGTGATCTATGATGAAATAAAGGTCCAAATTTATAGGGCAGACTACTGTCAGTGTACTGATGTTTGTAGTTTTACTTGAAGAGAAACTATGACCACAGCAACTCTTATAAGGAAAACGTTCAATTGGGGCTGGCTTACAGTTCAGAGGTTAGTTCACTGCCATCATGGCAGGGATCATGGTGCCAAGTGGATAAGCATGGTGCTGGAGAGGTAGCTGAGGGTTCTATATCTGGAGCAGCAGGCAGCAGGAGTAGCAAGTGAGCCACTGGGCCTGGCTTGAGCTTCTGAAAGCCTGAAGCCCACCTCCAGTGACAGACTTCCTCCAACAAGGCTATGCCTACTCCAACAAAGCCACATCCGCTAATAGTGCCACTCCCTATGGGTCTATGAGGGGGCATTTTTATTCAAACCATCAGATTAGTACAAGATTTTATTCGTGGTGAAGGTTGAAGGGGCAGGAGTCATTATTTTATCTGAAGAGAGAACACACACTTCAGTAACAAGAAGCATTTGTTGGGATATTGGAAGATTAGTATTCTCCTTCTGCCTCATACCCTTCCCTGTCACCCCAGTTTAGACACAATATTTACATCTGTAAACCTTAGTTTTCTCACATGTTAAATGGGTTGAAAGCAGGTGTCCAGCTTGCTGTTAAGGTAATGACAAGGTACATTAGGTACTGAGAGTCAGAAGGGATGAAAAGCCATGGAGTGCATGGTCCATTTGAGGCAGTCCTGGCTGGACAAGCAGAAGGACCTCTCATAGCCTGGCACAGAGAGGCAGTTGTCATGATATGACCACAGCTGTTAAGATAAAGGTAATGTTTCTGTCTAGGGATTCCACTCCAGAAGAGTCTAAATGGAGAAGGAAAAGCTGGCATTACTCAACGTACCGTGTCCACTTCATCAAGTGCTTTCCTTAGCTTTCTCCTTTAGTTGGTTTTTGTGACTGGTAATTCTGCCTTACATCAGCCCAGAGGGAGAATTTTCAAATCAATCTTTATGATATTGAGATGGCATCTTCTCAGCTTGCCTAAAGGCTCATCTCTTGCTGATGAAAGTGCAGACTGAATCTTCGTTTCTTGGGGGAAATGTTCTTCTTGACGTGTTCCCTCTTTGTAAAAAGCAGGGAACAGTCAGTTGAGGCTTCAACGAAAGGAGGATTAGCAGGCAATAAACACTGTGTTCCATCTTTCTTGTGAGGCCTGCCTGCCCTGAAAATGAACTCTACCCTTAACCCCCGGGCATTTTTTTTTTTCAATGTGAAAATGGCTCACAAGGTTTCTTAGGCAAAAATGGCCAGGGTCCTCCTGGAACCTCTACTTTTCGTTCCTTCTAGCCTCTGGCAGCAGTGCACCACGGCTCTGTTGGCCTTGGCAGCCTTCTGCAAGTCCTGCTATTTTTGGAATATGGTGCCTTGGCTGGGAAAAACCTGAAGCAGCGCATGTGACAGAATCTCTCAAAGATTAGCCATCCCATCATCCAAAAATCAGCAACCTCTCACAGTGAGGGACATAGGAACCTGGCAGAAACAGCCTCTCCTGATAACAGGTCCAGGTTCAACCAAAGGCTCACAATGGTTGCTAGAAGATGACACAGAGCTCTGCTGTCAATTGTCTGATCCTCTGCAGAACACATTTGCAACACAGTTTTTGCAAATTGCTTCCTTCTCTCATCTTCCAGAGTCAATGTCAGAGCTACTCGGTCTTCAACCTCATTTCGTTTTCCTTGCTGGGGTGGCTTGCATTAAACTGAATCTTTCTTGGGCTCTTGGTCTTTCTCCTTAGTCACAGTTACTTGTCCACCAAGTTCTTTGCCAATCAGGTGTTCCCCAGATTGGGGTGTTGCTGCTCCACTTGATCTAGTTTTTCCTGGAAGTCCAGCATGCTGTTGCCTGGAGCTAGGCAGGGTTCATCAGCTCATCCTTCCCTGTGGCTAAAGCTATCTCCCATCCACTCCCCCAGGATAAACATAGGCAATTCTACTTCTCTGATGGAATGACTTCTCTTGCCTCATACTCTGATCCCCATTTCCTCGGCCCAACTATACTTGGCTCTTAAAGTTTATTATATATATACACATCCCATAGGAAGTCTCTCTAACAGGTTCCTTACTTATTCAGTAACATACATACATAGTTTTTCAAAGCAGAGTTTCCATGGCTGTCCTGGAATTCACTCTGCAGGCCAGGCTGGCCTTGAACTCTGAGATCCTCCTGCCTCTGCCCCAGAGTGCTAGAATGAAAGGCATATGCCACCACCTATCTGAATGTGAAAATGATCATTTTATCACTGTGCTTCTCCATTCTGTAATGAGATCCTCTGGGTTAAATAACTGGAGTGCCCAATATACTAAGTTGCTGTTTGTTCCATGCTTATCATTCCAGAAACACTAGGAAAGTGAGTCAAGAATAAAAATACCAAATTCAGTCCATCATAGTTGTCATCATTTCTCAGATTCATGTCAAGATTTGACTCTAATGTTTGTAAGATTCCCATTTGACCTGCTGGAAACTAAATTATATTCATTATTTTAAAGTTCCATCAAAATCTCCTTTATTAAGTTACTTGTTCTGAGGATTGGACCAACATCTATTTTAAAATTTTTAATAAATCAAAGTTTGCCAACATCAAGTTAGCCCACATTTTCCAGTGGCATTTTTGGACTGAATGGAATGTTTCTCTGAATGTGTACTTAATACTATGCCAGCAATATCATAATTAATATTGTCGAGTATATGATACCATATTTGAGAAAAGCATTTGGGTATTATTTTTCTTTTCCTTTTTAAAATTTTTGCTGCGTTTACTTTGTGTGTAGGCGTGTATATGCCACGGTGTAGGTCTTGCTGTCAGAGAATCATCTGAGGGAATTTTTCTCTCCTTCTGCCACATGGGTCTTATTCTCAGGTAGTCAAGCTTGGCTTGGTGGTAGGAACTTCTACCCATGAAGACTTTTTACTGACCTTCTGTTTTGTTGAGAAAGGGTATCATACAGCTTTGGTTGCCCTGAAATTCACTATGTAGAGTAGGCTGTCTCATACTCACAGTGATCCTCCTGACTCTGTCTCTTGAGTGCTGAAATTACAGGTATATGCCATCATACCTGGATTAGATATTTCTTTTTCTTGAAACATGGTCTATGTAGCTCAGGATACTTTTGAGCTCACCATGTAGTCCAGACTTAACTGTGAGCTCATTATCTTCTTCCTTAAACCTTTTAAATGCTGGGATTGTGGTAATGTAAACCAAATCCAGATAAGTATTGGATTTTAGGTCAGATCTTTACTAATCCTACAATTCTTTTGAAATAAATTCACGTATCCACTTCCATTAATGAAATTTGTTTCTCGGTATCATTTTAAAGGAATGCTTTATATTTCCTTTAAGGAGAAGTACCTTCTCATTCTTTCTTTTCCCCCCATGGTAAATATTCCTGATCTTCTTAGAGTCTCCATTAATTTGTTTGCTCGTTTAATAGTAATATTTTGAGTCCTTCCAGGCAAGACATGGTTTCAGTCTCTCTGTTCATAGACCACTTTTTTTCTAGATGTTCTTGTTCATTCCCATAATGTCTGCATTGTGTTCAACAGAAATCGCTCCTGTGATCTTCAGAAGTACACATTCACTTTCTGGTCAATATAGTTACTTAATTTTTCTAATTGCTGCCTCTGACACATTCCTCCATGACTTCCGTTTCAGTTTCTACTTCCAGGTCCATGCCTTGAGTTTCTGTCCCAACTTGCCTTTGTGATGTACTGTAAATTGTAAACTGAAATAAACACTTTCCTATCCCAGTTGTTCTTGGTCATGATATTTTATCACAGCAACAGAAAACAGAGACAGCTCCATTGCCTGCCTGATAGCCGTGGATCTCATCCATGGACTCCCTTTCTCAACTGCTGCCTGCTCTAATCACCATCATCTTCTTTTCTACATGACTTTCATTCCCTTCCAATCAGTCCCCAGCATATACATTTACTTTCTCCAAGTCTGTTTCGGACAGTGTTGGCCTTAATGATAATTTAAGAACATTAGCCTGAACATGGTATGCCTATGCTTAAAGCCCTAAATGATTTCCCATCACTTTTAGGACCAAATCCAAACTATTCTGTATGATCTCCACAGAAATGCTTCCTTTCCCAGCTGCCGTTATTCTTCCTCTGGATCTCTCTGCAAAGCAATCTCGAAAATATCTCCCTCCTTTGCCTAGCAAGCTCAAAGCCTTTCCACACATTTTAAACTAAATCTCTATTCACATTAAGAATCTCACCCTGGAAAATGTGAGAAAATAAACATCCATAAAATAACTTTTCTTTCCCATGCCATCACCCTTCTTAAAAGTACCTAATGCTATCTATCTCTTTCATATTTTCCTAAAGTGTTTGTATGAGTATGTGTGTAAGTGTTTGTAAGAATGTGTGTATATGTGCCTGTGCTTGTGTTCGTGTGTGTGCATGTGTGTATATATATTATGAATGTATATATATGTGTGTGTTATTTGCATATGTGTGTAATGCATTTGTGTATGTGTGTATTCATGTATGTATGTCAGGATGCATTTGTGTAAATATATATGTGTGTGAGTGTGTATATATATATGAATGTGTATTTGTGTGAATATATGTGTATGTGTGCATATGTGTGCTGATGTGTACATATATATACATATATGTGTGTGTAATGTGTGTATGTATGCATTTGTATAAATATATATACATATATGTGCGCATACGCGCATACACATATATGTGAGAGAGAGGAGGTGGCATGTAATGGGTTTATTTTCTGCTGTTTTCCATAATGTAATACAATAATCCAGATACAAGTTCTGAAATACAACCATCTGACAAATCCCATTTCTGCTTTTCCATGACCTGGGCATATGGTCTTGAACAAGTTAATTATTCACTCTTCATCTTTGTCTCCTGCCTGTAAATTGGGTGCTGAATCCATTTGACTTCGTAGGTTGCTTTCTCTGTTGAACAAGTGAACACACCCAGCAGAAGCACATGAGCACAGGGCACTCAAACTCTGCCTATGCTCTAATGTCCTGGTTAAAAGTTATAAAATGACAACCACATGGACCTCCTGGTCCCACTCTGAGATGGTCCCAGCCTTCATCTCACCCACCACTGAATTTGCAAAGGCTGTGTGTCTGGTGATTACATTTGGGTTAACTAACTAAAACTACAACCTGTACATTTCTTTCCCCTCAGAGGGTACTTTAAAACTTCCAGATAGAGACTTTAATGCTACATTCTAGCTTCTTTGTTACAGGAAGGTCCTCCGAACACTACTAAAGGAAGCATGAAAACATCAACCCAGCCACAAACTCTTCCATCTACAATGGTGTACTTCATGCAAGCTGTGCCAGGGCAATGGTGGCACAAAGCTTGTGGGAGTGACCAACCAATATCTGATTTGAATAAAGGGCCACTTGTGAGATGGAGTCCATACCTGACACTGCTTGGGTGGCCGAGAACCAGAGACTAGATATCCTAGGGACCTAGGGTCAAACCAAATAATACTGGTCTGAATAAATGTAGTAATAAAATGACTCCTAATGACATCCTGGTATATTCATAGATCAGTACCTTGCTGCTCAGTCATCATCAGAGAAGCTTCCTTCTTCAGCAGATGGGGACAAATGCAGAGACCCACAGCCAGAGATTATGTAGGGAGTGAGAGACCTTGAACCCTCAGCCCTGAATGGGATGTCTCTATCAAATCTCTCTCCTCAGAGTTCAGGGAACTCCATGGAAGAGGAGGTGGAGAGAGCGTCAGAGACAGAGGGGATGGAAGACACCAAGAAAATGAGAGCCTCTCAATCAGCTGAGCAAAGTCCACATGTGCTCACAGAGACAGAGTCATCACCCACAGGGCCTGTGTGGGTCTGCACCAGGTCCTGTGTGTATACATTATAGCTTCCAGTTTAGTGTTTTTGTGGGATTCTTGAGTGTGCAAACAAGTGGGTCTCTGATTCATGTGCCTTCTCCTGGGTTCTTCTCCTGTTTGTTTGTCTTGTCAAATTTCAATGCAATAGTTTTTTGTTTTATCTTACTATAGTTTATTTTGTAATTTTTTAAAAAGGGTATGTGTGGTTATTAGCACATAGGTAATGAAAATCCAAAAGCAGTTGAATAGTTCTGAGGCAATGAAAATCCAAAGCAAGTGAAATGTTTTTCTGCAAGAAGTTTTATACAAATAAAGAAATAAGTAAAGGCAAATTAAATAATTTACAATTGAAGGCTTGAATAATGAGACATTTACACGTCCATAACTGTTTAGTCAAAAACTGGATTGTAGAGGAAACATAAATATAAAACTGAATTTCTGGAGGTATATAGAAAATCTGGATTAGTCATAATTCTTGGGACACAAAAGTAATAAATAATTTTAACTGATAACTAAAATTGAAATGATCTCTTCAAATAACTGCTTAGAAACAAAAGCCATAAACTTGGAGAAGTTATTTGCAAAATACATGTCTAAGAAAGAACTTCCAAGTAAAATAGAAAGACTTCTCAAATCTGATAATAAGAAACATTTGTTTGTTTGTTTACTGTGGGAGTGTATGTGGGGGTGGGGCATGTAGGCCACTATGCATCTGTGGGAAGTCAGAGGACAACCTGAGAAAGCCCAGTTATTATTTGCAAGATGTGGTTTTGGGAATGGAACTCAGGTTGTCAGGCTTGAGGTCATGTACCTTTCCCCTTGAGGCATCTCACTGATTCTAGTATTTAAGAAAATACTGATTCTAGTATTTTGGGAAAAGAAAAAGAAACTTTATAGAATATCCTGTCGATTTTGGATCTGAGTTGTTTGCCCTAACAGTATATAAATATCTCTTTAGCCCCTGTAGTTCTGAATCTTAGGCATTGCTGAGGACTGTTAAGTTCAGGCCCTAAGGTCTACCAGAATGGCTGCTCACTAGATGATTTATGTGGCCCTCATTCACAGGAAACTCTGTGATTATCCGCAAGATAAAACCATCTGAGGACCACTTTTGCCCTGTGGCATCCACACCCCAATCTGCTGTTGTCAGATTCTGTTGTTCGCACTGTAGTATATTTACTGCATTCTGCAGCCTGAGTTCTGATCACTTTATACTTTCTAGGTGCTTTGGTGATTTCTTCATCAGTTTATTTATCATGGACACATAAATTCCTGAAAGCCTATCTGGAGACAGGGCTTAAGACACCATAGAGAATGGGCTTGTGTGGGACCCAGTTATCTAAAACTGTTTGAAGGATTGCTCTTATGTCAGCTACATTGGGTATGGATCGTGTCAGTCACCTGATGATTGCTGCTGCTCAAATTGGCAAGATGAATTCCAGATTGTGAAGTCTTTCATGTAAAGGGATAAATTGTTCTGATACAGAACTTTGTATTATCTACTTTAGTACTTTTGTGGTTTTATTTTTTTAGTCCTGTTTTTTTTTATTTGATGACTTTAAATATTTTTCATACACTATATTCTTATCATATTATTATCCCTCCCTCAACTCCTTCCAGCTCATCCCCACCTCCCTACCAACCCAATTTCATGTTCATTCGTTCTCTTTCCCTCTCTCAAACTACCCCCAATAACCTCCCCAAATCACAACAAACAAAATACCAACGGGATTAAAAAAATGCTCAAACAAAACAAACAATTTTTGTAAAGCACACAGAGAACAATGATTCCATTTTGTGCTGGCCAACTACTCTTAAGCATGAGGCCGACCCTGGAATGTGATTGACATATCCAGTGTCATTTCATTGCCGAAAACTGATTTTTCCCTTTCCCAACAGGTATTCACTGCAAATAGATCCTTGGTAGGGATAAGATTTGTGCTCACTTCCCCTTCTCTCTGCTGGGATTGTATCTAGCTTGAACTCAGGCAGGTTCTGTGCATGCCATTACAGTCTCTGTGAGTGGATCTGTGCATCAGCCCTGTTGTATTGGGAAAATGCTGTTTCCTTGGAGTCATCCATCACCTCTGCCTCTTACAGTCTTTCTGCCTCCTCTTTCACATAGATCCCTAAGCCTTGAGGGGAGAAGGGTTTGATAAAGACAGCCCATTTAGGGTTGAGTGCCCCAAAGTCTCTTCTTCTCTAATTGTGCCCAATTGAGGGTCTCTGTGTTAAAGCCTTTCTAATGAGGGTTGAGTGATGCACTGATCTCCACTTATGAAACTTCTGTGGTTTTACATTATATTGAATTCCCTATATATCTGCCAAGGAAAAGTTGTCACAATTATATAATGTCTTCCTAAGTATACCTTTTCTCTTAAGATGTATTACCTGAGTGAGGCATGTGAGATCCAATTCTAATTACACATGTATGGACAGTTCCAGGATATTGACACTAAGGCAGAATTTGCTTCCCATGACAAAACATCTTTAGACAACTTTATTGCCTGTTTTTTTTTAACCAAAGCAAGAGCAAGCTGTCTACAGGCTGGAGAGAACCAACTGCTTCTGCTGAGAAAACATTCTCAGTGTGGGTGGCTGGGTACAGGGAATTCCTAGGAGCTATTAAGTCTATTATTTCCCAAAAAACGTCTAGGTTTTCCAATGGAGACCTAGTGAGTCTGAATTCATGCTAGGTTCTTCCATTTGATGATTTAATTATTTACACTTCCCCTCGTACCCCCTAGGGTAGCAGCAGTCATCGATGGTAGCAGGCTTTCAGAGAACAGCCCCTAGTTGACCTACTCCTAATATTCCCAAGTTACATGGTGATTTTGTCTGTACTTCCTGACAGCATTCTCTAGTTTAGCTAAACCTCTTAGTCATATGTTACACGGTTGATCTTGAGTGTTATTCTAAATATGGTTTTCCTCTGTTGCTACATTTTATGATTAGCTCACTGTTTCACATAGAGAATATGAAAATTTTACAGAAATTTTTGTTATCCAATTTATTGATTTCTCTAGTTGTCTTTCTCTAGCTACTGTTCCGAATATGGAATTTTAATATCTGCACACAGTAATTTCCTCATTCCATCTAGTGCTTATATCTCACTTCTTCCTAATGTGTATTTGTCTTTGCCAATATTTCCAGAACAATGTACATAATGGATGTACATAATGGAGGTATTAATGGCTGTTATCATCTTGTTTGTGTTGCTAATGCCTCTTTCAGTGGTTTACTATTAAGTTTATTGATGCTAAGTCTATTCAGAGGTATATATAAAATAATAACTTATTATTTTAAAGGGACCCATTTTCATTCTTCCAAAGATGTTTATGAATTCTGATTTTGAATTGTGTCTGTTTAGGTTGTGGGGCCTTATAAAACTTCATTCCTTGCTGACATGCAAATATATTTCTGATTGTTATAATTTCCAGAGGCCATTTCTTTATATTTGACTGTTTCCATCATATGCTACCCTTCTTATTACTATGTTTTCTTCATCATAGTTATACTGATTCAAAGAATTAGAGATTATATTGAGTAGAAAAATCGCCTTTAAATTCCAGGTGCTGTACTTAAAGACTCTTTTCTAAGGACATCTGTTTCTACTACAATATTTCCCTTTTGTGTTTCTCTTAATATATTTTTATTTTTCCTTTTATCCCCTACAGATATCTCATGATTAAGAAATTCAGATAACTCATTCTGGGCATTTACCAATTAACTTGTGGTGAAATTTGTCTCAAAGAGCATAGTAAAGTAAAAATGTATGTCTCCTTGGAAATTAAATAGATTCCAAAGCAATAAAAGTTCACTAGATGCCTTCTGAGTTCAAGGCAGCTGTTGAAAATGGAAATAATTAATTTTCTTAGGTTTAACCTAACTAGAATCTTGGTCAAGTGAGAGACAAACTGGTAATTAGGATAATAGTACAATGGGATGGTACAGCTTAGGTGGGTTACTTCTTTCTGGGAAAGGTTACAGTGCACACCATGTAGCTGAGTTTCCAATGGGGACTATATATATTCAAACAAACAAAAAGTACCTCCACATTAAAAATAATCAGTAAAAATTTTAAAGCAAAGAACTATTTTACCAAATTCTATAACATTCTTTCAAACCAAGTCAATACTTTTCTTTTTTCCCCAATTTTAAACTGCTTTAGTAATCAAATTTAAGGTATTGTATAATAATCCCTCCTGTACTGAGGGTGATATCACCTAGCTGATTGGAAGAATAATGTCACCAGAAAACTTTAAATCAGCCTCAAGCCACTTTCATAATACAACATCCTAAGTAGAGCGTACCTTTATGAAATTTTGGAAATCAGTTTCTCCCCATCCGATACAACATTGAGCATGATAAAGACCTTTTAAAATATATGATATGTTGTCAGTGTATATTATTCAAATGGGTATAAAAATGAAAATTGAAAGCTGAAGGCCTTGAATGATTTTTCTTCAGTATTATGTTTCAAGGACATCATGTGACATATGCCATTCACCATCCTCATAAGTGAGTTTTCAGTCTTTCTAAGTACTCTGCTAGTAGTGATACTGGTGATGGGACTGAACAGTGGTCTAGCCATGGAAATTATAGCAGCAGTTTGAAAACTGTTTTCAGGGAAATACTTATAAGTTTGAATACATGCCTAATATATGGGCTTCAAGTAACAATAGTAAATTTATTTCATTTCTTACTTTAAAAAATTTACCTGAAATGACTTTGTAATGTCTCAAAAAATCAAACATATTCTTTAAGATAGAATATTTGATACATTTCAGGCTGCTCATAAAAATGTGTTATGCAGGCTTTTACGGTTACTCAAAATAACATGACATCATTGGGATTGGGCTTCCATCATGATAATTGTGCACAGGAAAACACACAACTGGATGCTTTGATTAAAATGTTTATTGTTCTTTATGTAGTATTCACACTGTATTGAGTATTCCACCTCTATCCCTCTCAACACGTAATACTGCCTGTTTGCTGTATAATACTTACCTCTCACAAATTACGTATTTATTTGGTTATTTGTTAATCACCTGGATGACTTAAAGCACATGGGAAGATGTGTGTAGGTTACATTCAAATACTTCTTAATTTCATACAAAGGACTTGAGTATTTTAGTATTTGGAGGAAGGTTCTGAAGTTTATCTCTTGAGAGTTCTGAGAAGTGACTATGCTTTTAAGATCAAAGATACACTTGACAATAGCTCTGCCAGGTAATGTGGCCCCAATCTAGGTCAAGTTTTCCATTTTACTTATACTAGCATTTATGCCTTTACTTCTCAATCGCTCTTGTTGATCTAGAGAAGTAGAGTTTGAAGCATTTAAAAATCTTTTGGTACCAAGAAAGTAATCCTGCAACAGAAGCACCAAATCCAAAGCATCAAATTCTAGGCTGAGAGAAACTTTTCTGTGTCAGATTATAGTAATGCCTTCTGGAGAACTCATAACCTGGATATTGCAGACAAAGTCACTAGCTCACTACTTAGGTGAGATGAGATTGCCATGCTTAGAGTTAGATGAAACTATCCCTGTGAAAGAACTATGTGATTTTCGACAACGATTATTATTTTCTGTTTTCTCAAGGACATAGGAGCAGGACAGTTTAGGGACTGAGAACCCCTGAAGGCCACAAGGACTGTACTGGTTGAGGACAGTGGGTCTTGTTGAGCAATCTGAATGAACACATTTGTTTAGATTTGTTTTATCAACTGACTGCAATCTTCCTTGCTCCTTGCAAGCAAGGTGTCCTCTATGCTTTAAGAAAGATTGTGATTTAAAGTTAAATTTGATAAAATAAATACATTTAATTTTTCATACATATAAAACCTTTCAGAACAAAATTTGACATGAATCTGAAACAAAATTTATGAGATAAGTGAAAAACAAACCTATGATAAAGATAGCTCCTGGGATTGAGTATTAAAAAAAAATAGTCTAGTAAAATTATATCTACATATGAAATTTAAATAAAAACTCAACAACAGAATATGAAGTTTAGTTTAAGTTGATTATTTTTTTTTCTAATTCTGATTTTTCTATTGAATGACTTCTTAAAAATCTTAAGAAGCACTTGTACTTTTTTGGGGAAAGATGAAATATTTGGGGAAAGATGAAATACTCATAAACTATAGGTAAGTATAAAATTTGGAATAATTGACAAAAAGTTTGTCACATGCACAAATTATAAAAATATACAAAAGATCAACAGGTCTTGGAAGCAGAGCAGTACTCTTTATAAAAGATAAAGATGCACACAGAATTGTATGTACTAGGGTGTGCATCATAAGGGTATGTAAAGCAGGAAGCTGTTGAGACAATTGAAAACTCTAACAACAAGGGGTTGGCTTAAGAAAGAATGCAATTAATTGCCAGGTTATGTAATGGCATCGGAACTGTTCTATAAATATTGTTAACATAAATATGCTAACATACATACCACGTGTCACTAAATGAATATTTGGAAAAATAGATTTTTGAAAAGGTGAGTACAGGCATGTGGCTCAATGGTATAGTGTTTGTTTAGCTTGTGTGGACTCTGGGTCCAACACTCAGTTTTGCTTTTAAAAAAGGAGCTAAATATTTCCAGTTATCTGTAGTGAGAATGCTCTATGTCCTAACTATGAACAAATCCCTTGATCACAGCTTAATTCTTTAAAAATTTTAAAAATGGAGATATTTGACCAGAATAGAATTTATTATTCATTGGGGAGATTAAACAGTTTCAATTAAACACAGTTTAATTCTTTGTGGTTTTAGGTATTTTCTTGCAATTGCTCATTAATTGGTTGATTTTTAATTTGTTTCATTAAATGTTATATCGCTCTAAAAATGTGACAATTTCTTCCAACCCAAGGAAACTCTCATTGCTCTAATTCTCCTCCTAGATTTTTCTGGGTATGTCTTAATTAGAGCTTCTATTGCTGTGAAGAGACACCATGAACACAGCAACTCTGAAAAAGGAAAACATTTAATTGGGTGGCTTACAGTTTAGAGGTTCAGTCCATTATCATCATGATGGGACATGGTGGTATGCAGGGAGACATGGTGCTGAAGAAGGAGATGAGAATTCTACATCTTGATTCATAGGCAACAGGAAGTGAACTGAGACATTGGGCATAGCTTGAGCGTAGGAGACTTCAAAGCCCACCCTCACAGTGACACACTTTCTCCAACAAGGCCAATTGTACTCCAAAATAGCCATACCTCCTAATGGTGCCACTCCCTGTGAGATTATGAGGGCCAATTCCATTCAAACTATCACAGGATGTAAATGGCAGATGTTATAGCTAGGTGAAAAAAAGATCTGCCCCAATTTGGACTGTAGATATATACTGTCTTATTCCATTGATTTCTGGATATTGGCATGTTTTTCTAATTTTAATTTTAATATTATAATGTAATTAAACTTTTCCTTTCCCTTTCCTCCATCAAACCATTCTATATATCCCTCCTCTCTTCTTCAAATTCATCGCCTCTTTCACTAATTGTTATCACATGTATATATGTATGTATATGTGTAGGTGTGTGTGAACATGTATGTGTATATATGTATGTTCAGTTTATATAATGTTACTTGTATGTATGTTTTCAGGGCTGACTATTTGTCACTGAACAATCAGTTGCTGTGCTCTTTGATGGGGAAAACCATCTCTCCTTCTTCCAGTTTTCCTCAATCGCCTATAGCTCTTGGTGTATGGTTGAGGCATCATGGGCTTTCCCCTTTCCACTTTGGTATACTCACTGGTGTTGAATTGTTCAACTTATGCTCAGGCATGTTTTCAAATGTAGGCTTTATTGTTAATCAGATACAATAGATACAGTTTTAGTGAATCAACTGGTGGTCATCAAATGAGCCATTTGTTACAATTCTTAAAAGGGAAAAAAAAAATCCCTACTCCACATAGCCTCCTAGAGAAGCACAAGATTAGGGAGAGAAAGGAAATGGCAAGAGCCATTATTTTGCTTTCTGAGAGGAAGAATAGGACAAATAGTGTAAGGAAGCTCGTGATTAGGTAGTGTGAAGAAGCACAAGCCATGGGTATAGGCTTGACTCTACCTGTCTGACATTTGGTCGAAGAGCAATTAGTACCTTGAGCATATAGCTCAGGATCCTTTGCATTTAATTCAAACCCAACTTCTGCCAGTTTCTTTTCTAGATTTGCATCCTTTGGTCCTAAGGCTATTTGTCATTTTCTCCTCACTTTTCACTGAACTGTAGCAGCCATGGTGCCTTTGCAAACCCCAACATGCCTAGAATCAGATTTAGACTCAGTTCATCTCTCTGCACACTCACAACTTTCCTTCTTTGCTGTGATTCATGGCACCACCCTTGCTTGGAAATCCTCCTCAACTGAGTTTCTTTGGAGGAGACATTTGAGTCTGATGCCCTGCCTTTTGTCTGTTTCCTTTACTCCACCTGTCTACTTTGTCTCCTCCAAACATCAGGATATCTCTTCTCCTTTCTGTCTTGGAAAAAGAGAAAGAGACTTGTACTTCTCCCTACTCTACAGCTCAGAAAAGCAGCTATGAGACTGGAGTCAACTAAACACAGCTTTAGCGTTAGAGTTACCAGAATTAAGTTTCACTGGTTCTGAAAGCGTGATGGCTTTAGTGAATATTAATGACATTCCCCAAATCCATGCCTTACAGCCCTAACCTCCAATGATGTGGTAATTGGAGGCAGTCTTTAGGACATAATTAGATTTAGATGAGGTCTTGAGAGTAAGTGGTAGTAAGAAGGAGGATTAGTGACCTAATCAGAAGAGACACCAGAGATCTAACTGGCTTACTCTTTCATGAACACTCCTCTGGGAGAGGCTGTGTGAATACACAGGAAGAAACTAAGCCCTCTGCAAGCCTGGAAGAGTGTCCTCTCAACACTTTACTATGAGGGCTTCCAGAACTCTGAGAGACCAATACCTGCTGCTTAAGTCACTTACTCCATGATATGTTGTGATAGCATCCCAAGCTAAGTAAGGCAGTGTATCTACACACTGTGCTTGCTACAATATCATTATAGTAAATTTTGCCCTCCAAGAAAGGACATGTAACTTTTCTATATACCTCCCCTTCTCCAAGCGGCACCTTCTCAGATTGTGATGGTCCATAGTTCAAGACTACTCAGCAAACTTGACTGTTCTCCCTTTCTCTAATAAAGGTTTTTTAACTTTCCCTGGAATGTAGAACTTGCTTCCTTTCTCAGCATCATCCTCCCTATTCCTATAGGCTCCTTGTAGATGTAACCAACCGTCTTATTAAATAAGAAACACAGAAACAATGTAAAAGAGAAAGCCGAGAGGTCAGAGCTCAGAGCTAAAATCTCACCCTTCCTCCTGCTGTCCCAGCTTCGCGAAAAGAGACCTACTTCCTCTCGGTTCGTATTTTTAAAGTATGTTGTTCTGCCTTCTCATTGGTTGTAAACCCAAACACATGACTGCCTCGTCACTGTCTGAATGTACAGCCCCCTAGGTCTTAAAGGCATATGTCTCCAATGCTGGCTGTATCCCTGAACACACAGAGATCTTATGGGATTAAAGGCGTGTGCCACCACCGCCACACTCTTGCTATGGCTCTAATAGCTCTGACCCTGAACACACAGATATCTATGGGATTAAAGGCGTGTGCCACCACCGCCACACTCTTGCTATGGCTCTAATAGCTCTGACCCCCAGACAACTTTATTTATTAACATACAATCAAATTAATATTTCAGTACAAATCAAAATAATATTTCAATACAATTAGATTACCACCACATTTCCCCTTTTCTATTTTAATAAAAAGAAAAAAAGCAAAAGGTTATGACTAACAAAAGAAAAACTATATACAAAAGTACAATAACTATATACAATATATACAAGTAATAAATACCTAAACAGGTATTTGATGAATCAGAGAAAATAATTCCATTATCTATCCTATTTTGATAATTCCAAGATGTATCTAATGTACTTTCTATCCTAATTAATTTTCAACTATAACTAACTAATCTTCAACCATAACTAACTAATCTTCAACTCCCTCAGAGACCCAAGAAGGGAATAATATTAGCTAACAAAAATAAAAACAGGAAGTGCATGCAAGCAACTTCCAAAAAAATTTTGTGAGTTGACAGAAACAGCCAGCTGCCTGGGCAGTCACTTGAGGTTTCTCCGCAGTGTTGGGGCATCATCTTCAGCCTATAGGCTTAGTGTATCTGACAGACTCATTTGTGAAGTAGGATGTACACAAGGTCAACAGTTCAACCTCACATTGGGTGAGAGCAGTCCACGTACCAGAAACACCTGAATTCCACTAGTGTCCTGTCATGATTCAGGATTTTAAATTCTGGAAATTGTTGACAGTTTTTTAATTCAGCTGTCCATTCTTCTTGGCTGTGTATATATGGCTTCATCTCAGCATCCCCTTCTTCTCCACATCCCTCTATTAAATGCCAGTCTACTTTTGAGAGGCATGAGCTTTCAGCTGCTGTTCCATTGTACAACAGAATCCATCGGCCCTCTGCCTGTTAAGCTGCCTTCGAAGAAAAGGGCACCGTACCTTTTCCGGATGCGAAGGCCACTTCAGGGATGGGGCCATATTGTCCTGGCCTCAGAAGATGCCTTTTGATAAAGCCATAACCACACTTGTTTTGGCAAGAATCAGTAGTCCCTTGTTTTGTGATCTGTCTGTCCATTTTGTCCTGTTGATTCGAGGATACTTTGTTGTCCAGTGGCTAACTTTTGCCAGAATGAAAGTTGACTCCATATGCAGTTTCTTCAATGCCCATATTTTCTCTAAAGTAGATTGGTACTGCCAGGAGCCGATATGTCTCAAAAAAGAAAAATTTTCTAAGTTATTAAAACATTTTAAATGACATATTCTGTAGATCTCTGAAGGGTTTGAAGATGACCTGTCTAAAACATCTCTGCTCAATTTTTAAAACATATCTAATATGACTACAAGTTCTATGATAATGTCTAACTACTAGCTTTCATTTCTTTATATCCTAATAGTTGATAATAATAACATTCAAGGATCAGAAATTTGCATTACATTGTTAAAGGGATGGAATAAATACAATTAGAAATATACATATAGCATTTTCTAACAATATCAGTTTCAAATTTGTGTACAATATAAAACAATTCAATCCAATGTAAAGTATTTAAAACTAGTAATTGTCTTTCTCTTTTCTTTCTTTCTTTCTTTCTTTTTTTTTTTTAAACAAGAACCTTAAATCTAATCTCCTTTGCTTAGCCTTTTTCCTAACCCTTGACAATAACTTGTAACCAACCCCCCTAAATACTGAAAATTATCCCAGACCCAAAACCCATTAAAAAGACCAAAAAACCACCCGCCCCACACCACCTCTTTGGGAATGTGGGCGTCGTATTCTTAAAATTGCTTCCTGCTGGGTATGGGCGAAGTTTTCTTTACCCTGAAAGAAAAATTTTAGGTTAATTGTCAAATTCTAGGAGAGGTAACTATATCCTTCATTATCCAGTCTGTGTATAATGCCAAAGTTTAGGGTTTATCTCAAATCCTTATTCAAGTAGTCTTTGAGACTGGATCATCTCAGCTAGTCATCTCAAATTTGCTCTGAGCACCTTGTAGTTCAAAGTTGATCTATGGATGATGTTTGTCAGCTTAATGATATTATTATTGTCCACGTGGAATTGTTGTTGTTGTGGGGCCCCATCTTCTTTCTGGAGACTTCAGTTGATATTAGGCCTGGCCATGATTTCCTGCAGAAAACTGATAAGAGACTCGAACACAAAAACATATATATGCAGCTAGCCTTTTTTCTAGAATTAGTTAGTACTCTATGTGACTATTCATATCTTAACAAAGTTTAAAATGTATATATATATATTAATCTTGTAAATTTTGATATAAAATTTATACTTTGAGAAAAGTTTAAAGAATCAGAATAGAATCAGAGTTGAGATTAGTAATAGAATAGTCCCTTAATTAATTTTGCTTTTGTCCTGTACCATAGCAGAAGATGGCTCTTATTCTGGCATGATACAGGGAGTTTGCATTTTCCTTTTAACAACATGCTTGATTTTAAAGAAGGAGAGAGCCATTCTCCAACTCCAAAGTCAGCTTTAAATTTTAATTGAACTGGGACTATTAGAAAACCAAGAGTGTTAAATCTTTAGAGAAAAGCAGAAACAAACATTTAGGAAGACATAAAATTTTTTTTAGATAATATATACCCATACACCGTTTCACTCTGTTTCTTGGGATAGATGATTTGTCCCTTTTCTTCAGTTGTCTCATTTGTCCAGTGTTCTTCAGATTCCTTAACCTTCATTCTCCTAAAAGACAAAAACAAAAACCTTTCCCCAAGACTAATTTTGGGGATGTTCCTTTTTGGCAAGTTATTATCTGATGAAATGAAAAGGCATGTTTTATTGATACAAGTTAGTTTAAATTGGATGTTCATGCTGGTTGATGAACTATCACCTCCTCTAATTAAGAGGTCTCTCTTGTTCAAATCGAACCTTTATCAATTTTGATGGTACCCACAGCTTATCTTCTCCTGTAGAAACAAAAGCAAAACCACGTCCCCAATGTAATACATACCCTGGTTTCCATTCTGAGGTCAGCACATCCTTAAAGTATATAGGCTGATTTAATTCTGTAGTTTTTTCTATTATCCAATGTCTCTCTGCAGCTGTTGTTCCTTTCTCATTGGCATTCAGAAAATTCAAAGTTAGAAGAGCATTATGCAGTCTATTTCTGGGGGTTTTTGTTACCCATTTCTGTTTATTTAGCATATCCTTTAGAGTTCTGTTTGATCTTTCTATAACTGCTTGACCTGTAGGATTATGTGGTATGCCTGTAATATGCTTTATATTGTAATAAGCAAAAAACTGTTTCATTTTAACAGAGACATATGATGGAGCATTGTCAGTTTTGATTTGTGCAGGTATACCCATGATGGCCATAACTTCTAGCAAATGAGTGATTACAGAATCAGCTTTTTCAGAACTCAAAGCAGTTGCCCATTGAAATCCTGAATAAGTATCAATAGTGTGGTGTACATATTTCAATTTTCCAAATTCTGCAAAGTGAAACACGTCCATCTGCCAGATTTCATTTCTCTGAGTACCCTTTGGGTTACATCCTGCTGGTAATGGCGTCTGATTGTAGAAGGAACAAGTAGGACATTTCTTTACTATTTCTTTGGCTTGTTGCCAGGTTATGGAAAAATCCTTTTTTAAACCTTTACTATTAACGTGATGTTTTTTATGAAATTCTGAGGCCTCCAGCACATTTCCTATCAATAATTTATCAATTTCATCATTGCCTTGTGCTAGAGGGCCTGGCAGACCAGTATGGGATCGAATGTGAGTTATATATAAAGGATGATTCCTTTTCCTGATTGTATCTTGTAATTGAATAAATAGTGAAGTTAATTCTGAAGCATCAGGGATAAATTCTGCAGTCTCAATATGTAACACCACTCTTTCAGCATACTGAGAGTCAGTTACTATGTTGAGAGGTTCTGAAAAATCCATTAATACCAACAGAATAGCATACAATTCTGATTTTTGCACTGAATTATATGGACTTTGAACCACTTTACTTAAATTTTCTGATTTGTAACCTGCCTTTCCTTCTTTGTTGGCATCTGTATAAAATGTACGAACTCCAGATATGGGTTTTTGCCGTACAATTCGAGGCAAGATCCATTCAGCTCTCTTTATAAGATCAATTCTATTGCTTTTGGGATATTTGCTGTTAATTTCTCCCAAAAAATTACTGCAAGCTCTTTGCCAAGGTTCACTTTCTGTCCATAATTTTTCAATGTCCTCCTTAGTTAATGGTACGACAATTTCTGCTGGGTCTATGCCTGCTAATTGACGAAGTCTCATTTTTCCTTTGTAAATCGAGTCAGAGATTTTTTCCACATAAGTTTTTAATTTTTTATTTGGTTTATTTGGTAAAAATATCCATTCCAATATAATATCTTCCCTCTGCATTAATATTCCAGTAGGAGAACGCCTAGAAGGTAAGATAACCAAAATGCAATCCAGCTTTGGATCAATACGATTCACGTGTCCTTCATGCACTTTCTTTTCTACCAAGGCTAATTCTTTCTCAGCTTCAGGTGATAATTCTCTTGGACTATTTAAGTCCTTGTCACCTTCTAAGGTTTTGAACAAATTAGTCAGTTCATCATTTTTTACCCCAACAATAGTTCGTAGATGAGAAATATCTCCAAATAATCTTTGAAAGTCATTAAGAGTCTGTAGTCTATCTCTCCGAATTTGCACCTTTTGGGGTCTAATTTTTTGTAGCTCTATTTTATATCCTAAATAATTAATAGAATCTCCTCTTTGTATCTTTTCAGGAGCAATTTGTAATCCCCAGCGAGGCAAAATTTTCTTTACTTCTTCAAACATTATTTCTAAAGTATCTGCATTTGAGTCAGCTAGTAAAATATCGTCCATATAATGATAAATTATAGATTTAGGAAATTTTTTACGTATCACTTCCAATGGCTGTTGTACAAAATATTGGCACAGAGTTGGGCTATTCAACATTCCCTGTGGGAGGACCCTCCATTGAAATCTTTTAACCGGTTGAGAATTATTATAAGTAGGCACTGTAAAAGCAAATCTTTCTCTGTCTTTTTCTTGTAAGGGTATTGAAAAGAAACAGTCTTTTAAATCAATAACTATGAGAGGCCATCCTTTTGGTAACAGAGTAGGCAAAGGCATCCCAGATTGTAGAGAACCCATTGGCTGAATTACTTTGTTAATTGCCCTAAGGTCTGTTACCATTCTCCATTTACCAGATTTCTTTTTAATAACAAATACAGGAGAATTCCAAGGGCTGGTTGATTCTTCAATATGCTGAGCATTTAACTGTTCTTCTACCAGCTCTTCTAAAGCCTGGAGTTTCTCTGTTGTTAAAGGCCATTGCTGGACCCATACAGGCTTGTCTGTTAACCATTTTAAAGGTAGAGCTGTTGGTGTCTTTGGAAGATCATCAGTTATTGTGCCCTGTTCTTGTATAATATGGATGGCTGGTGACCACTCATTAGAACAATATCTTCTAATATTTCTCTCAGTAACATGTGCTAGTTTATGATTTGTTTCTGAGATTGGAGGGATGTTAATCTGAGTATTCCATTGTTGCAACAAGTCTTGACCCCACAGGTTCATAGTTATGTTAGCCACATATGGTTTTAATTTTCCTCTCTGTCCTTCTGGACCTATACATTCGAGCCATCTTGCACTCTGTTTCACCTGAGATAATGTCCCAATTCCTAACAGTTGAACGTTTACCTCCTGAAGAGGCCAAGTTGGATGCCAAAATTCTGGTGCAATTATGGTAACGTCCGCACCTGTGTCTACCAGACCAGACAACAAAACACCATTTATTTTTATTGTTAATTTTGGTCTTTGTTCATTAATAGAAGTTTGCCAAAAAATTTTCTTTATGTTTTCTCCTGAATTTTCTATTCTCTCTGTTTCATCATCCTGACCAGCATGATTTATTCCAATAGGCATTTGGTTATTTAATCGCTCTCCAGAGCAGGCATTTCCTCTATGGCTGCCGGAAAGGTTTGAACTGGATTTGCACTGGGGGCCTGCCTGAGGCCCCTCTGGGAGTTTCCCGAAGACTGAGGCAAAGGATTACCCTGTCTGTCCTTTGTTGATCTACATTCGTTGGTCCAGTGTTTTCCCTTACCACACCTTCTGCATACTCCAGAAGGAAGGGGCATTCTGTTGCCATTGTTCCTTGAAGAAACATTGTTTCTGGAAATGACCTGTCTACAGTCCCTTTTCAAATGTCCTTGCTTTCCACATCCAAAACATCTAACACTCCTCAAACCTTTTGAAATTACTTCTCCTACCCATGTATCATCATGCTCATCAGCTTCAACATTAATTGTTTCTCTAATCCAATCTTCCATAGGTGCAGATCTTGCCCTTAATGGCTTGATTATTCTTTTGCATGCTGCATTCGCATTCTCAAAGGCCAAAGATTCAATTATTGCCTTACCAGCTTCTGAATCCGAGACCATTCTCTTTACTGCTGAAGCCAGTCTTTGTAAAAAATCTGTAAAAGACTCTTTTGGGCCTTGCTTCACCTTTGTAAATGACTCAGATTTTTTTCCTGGTTCCTCAACTTTGTCCCATGCATTCAAGGCTGCCGTTCGACATAAAATTAGGGTTTGGACATCATATAAACATTGTGCTTGTGCTGAAGCATATTGGCCTTCGCCCATAAGCTGATCCTGGCAAACTTGTACTCCTTTATCCCTCCACTGTTTTTCTATGTTTTTAGCCTCCTCCTTAAACCAAGTCAGAAATTGAAGTCTCTGGCTGGGTTCCAGAACACCTTGTGCGAGGTCCCGCCAGTCCTGTGGTACTATCCTATTATATGTTGACCAAGTGTTTAACATTTGCTTTACATATGGGGAATGCATGCCATAAGATACTATTGCCTCCTTAAACCTTTTTAAATCCAACATTTCAATTGGAGCCCAAGTATTTTGTGTAGCCATTTGATCAGGCATCTGCTGTACTGTTACAGGATAAATTAAGGGTGACTGTGTGAAAACAGGCTTTCTTTCTGCAACCTTATGATCCCGACTTGAAACAACTTCACTGTTAATTTCTTCTGACTGAATTTTTACAGGTTTAACAAGTTCTTCTAACGCTGTTATCCTGGCACTTAAATTGACTATCTTTTTAAATATTAAAATGTGGATTATTATAGTGATGAGGTGCATAATTCCACCAATACTAATATTATATAGTTGTTCCATTGCCAGACTGCCTAAAATTTCGAACAAAAACCAATTTTCTTCCAATGTACACATAAAACCCATTTGTTTTTTAATGTGGAAAAAATTCTCTTTTAGATAGTTTCCTTTAAAATATCTGATATATTATGACTTACCAAATCTGCGTAGAACAGTAGAAATCCGAGGGGATTTTCAAAGCAGCCACCTAGTGTCCCAGGTGTAAATCCAGAGAGAGAGAGAGAGAGAGAGAGAGAGAGAGAGAGAGAGAGAGAGAGAGAAGAGAGAGAGGAAAGAGAGAACGCACAAGAAAGCGTAGCCGGCTAAAGCTTAAATGCAGCCACGTGTTCCCTCTTGTGCCGAGTCAAGGCTTGGGTCTGGCTTCCTTAAGCTCCGACCACGTGCGTTGGCTTTACAGGCTTTACCTGCTGTTCGGCAGGGCAGGTCTGAGTTGTTTGTAGCACCGGCTTTAGGCAAGCTGCTCACAGACCTAGGCCCGGGCTAGAAGTTGCTACCCGGACTAGGACGCCAGCAGCTCGGACTAAGAAGCCGATCGCCGCCGGCCGCCGTGTGCCGCCGCTGCCGCCGCCGCCGCCGCCGCGGGCCGCCTGCCGCCCTTGCGGGAAAGCGGACCTGCCGCCAAGCCAAGCAGTTTTTAATGGATTCTTGTCACGTTGGGCGCCAGATGTAGATGTAACCAACCGTCTTATTAAATAAGAAACACAGAAACAATGTAAAAGAGAAAGCCGAGAGGTCAGAGCTCAGAGCTAAAATCTCACCCTTCCTCCTGCTGTCCCAGCTTCGCGAAAAGAGACCTACTTCCTCTCGGTTCGTATTTTTAAAGTATGTTGTTCTGCCTTCTCATTGGTTGTAAACCCAAACACATGACTGCCTCGTCACTGTCTGAATGTACAGCCCCCTAGGTCTTAAAGGCATATGTCTCCAATGCTGGCTGTATCCCTGAACACACAGAGATCTTATGGGATTAAAGGCGTGTGCCACCACCGCCACACTCTTGCTATGGCTCTAATAGCTCTGACCCTGAACACACAGATATCTATGGGATTAAAGGCGTGTGCCACCACCGCCACACTCTTGCTATGGCTCTAATAGCTCTGACCCCCAGACAACTTTATTTATTAACATACAATCAAATTAATATTTCAGTACAAATCAAAATAATATTTCAATACAATTAGATTACCACCACAGCTCCTACCTTGACCACTGGGTACTCTGGCCAGAACTGCAAGTAAGGGTTCACTTTAAATGACTTTAAATGGTATGCAACATGGATCGATCTTGCTACACGGGAAACGGGGAAGCACACAGCTATTGATTGACAGCTAGCAGGATCATTTATCCCAAATCACTTTCCATGCTCAAGTCATTGTGTAATCTCTGGTCTCTCAGCCATGAAAGACCAAAAGAGACAGAGGGTCCAGTGCTCATATGGACCATTTAATCTGTTCTGTGACCTTTCATAGCAGGCTGTAGCTTCAATATAATTTGTTGCCTTTGTTCTTTTTGGCTCATCTACTGTATGCTTCTTCAAAATGAACTCCAAATGTCCCAAAGGCCACAATGCCTTGAACTATTGCTACTGAAATTGGATTCCTCTTGAAGTTATTTAAAAGTCCAGAGACCATGCTAGAGGATGAGCTGCTACTCTCACTCTTACATGACCATACTGTATCAGTCTCTGCAAGGCTGCTCTCAGAAGATTTGGACAGTGACACAAAATGACATGCCTTCTGAATTTGGGTCTATTTTAGGTCAACATACTCTCACTTCTACATGTTTTAACACATGTATATTAATATGCAGTATTGAATAATAAAATAATCACATTATGTTTATTTTCTATAATTAAAGGTAAAATTGTAATGATAGATGTATCATGACTATAAACAAATAGACATATTATAATAAGACTATAAAATATCAAAGGTAATAAAAAATAAAACCCAAATTACTAAATGTATCTGAAGTAACAGTTAATGCAAGTCTTGGAATCTCTACACAGTTTCTTTTCTTTCTGAACTTAGAGAGAAAGAGAGACAGAAAGGCTATATGCATTGACTATGGGCAACATTTCAGAAAATAACTAATGAACAATGTGTCTGAAGAAAGAAGTCTGTCATGATGAAATGTTTAGAATACAGTAGATAATAAAAAAAGAAAAGAAAATTTTAAATCTTTTTGGCAGTAGCAAGAGTAAGCATCTTGTATTACATTAGAAAAGACACATGAAACATGAAACAGAAGACTGAATTAACCAAGCCAGTCATTTTTTAGAAAAGACAAGGTATTTCTGTGCAAATATTTGACCATTTCATCTTCAAGTTTCCAGGACTTCTAGCTGCATTGGACTATATTTTGGAATTGTAAATCTATCAATCACAGCCTTTATAAATTTATACATATACATTTAATTTTTGTATTATATTTAGAAAGTTTCATTCATTTTCAAGTTCAGAAAATCTTCTTGTTAATATAGGATCACCCTATGAAGTTCAGGCTGGTCTGGAGTTCATAATCTTCCTGCCTAAACTTCTATACTGGGCCTAAAACCATGTTCATAAAAACTACTTGGTAATTATTTTTAAGAAAACAAATTGCTTTTTCATTTATGAATCTATGTATAATGATCTCATACACAAGCAGGTTTGTATTTAAGCATGGACAATGAGAACAAGAGACAGAGTAACATATAATATCATAGTTTTAAGGAATATTAGGCTATAAAGGCATGCCATCAGCCCTTAGAGCCTGAAGAATTTCCCTCTGTCTCCCAGCCTGTGTGCTGGTATCAAGTAAAGATGCAATTATTTCTTGGGGTTTACAATGAGGGGCTGAGCCTCAAGAGAGAGCATGCCATCAGTAGTCTTGAATGGAACCTTTAATTAGAGGCTGCGAGCATCAAATGTGACAAGACATTGTATCTATCCCACTTCCCAAATATTTTAGATTGCATTTTGAAGTGCTGAAGAACAATCTAAACATTTAATGGAATTACTGGGTTAGAAAAATTCCCAATTTGATGACGGTTGAATGAAGCAAAAGGTTAATTTTATTAAAGGCTCATGTAGCTGCCCGCTTCCCCCAAACAGAAACTCCAAATCAAAACCAAAGAAAAACAAAAGAATTATCTTAGTTCTTTAACATCAGACATACAATAGACTTTTTCCAAAGTATCACTTGTGAGATGTTTTTTCACTTATGTGGCAACAAAAATAATTTAATTTGCAGAACACAGGGGAAAAGATTCTCTGAAATTTGGAGCTTATAAAACATGAAGAGCAGAGACTGTGTGGCCATATGGCCCTGGATGAGAGCTCACACACACACACACACACACACACACACACACACACAGAGACATACACATACACACACATAAGCACGCGCACACACAAGAGGACCAGTTGTATTAAATTTCAAATAAATGATAGATCATTTTCAGTGTGTAATCCATGCAGATTAAAATTTAGATTTAAATTCTTTCCTCTTCTAAGTAATTTTGAGGCATTACTACTTCCTCAGAGCTCAGCCTTCACTGAAAACAGCAGCCTATCTTCAGGCTGTTTTAAGTCTTGGGATACACAGTGTATGCTGAAGACATTGAATACCTTCTAAAATGTGATAGATGCTTAGGAAATGTCAAATTCTTTCACCCCATCAAAGTCTAAATATAGCTACATGGAAATATCTCTACTTACATTAAAATTCCTTCATGTCAAGGTTAAGGTAAACCAATAATAGATAAACAAATGATTGAGATATTTCCAGACAAGATGTCAAGTCACTCGCTAATTAACTAACTCATGCTTCCAATAGTTCGGAAGCACCAAGTCCTGAAACTTGGGAGGATGGACAGGTGTCTAAAGGACAAACTTGATTATCTGCTCACATCTAATTCTTTTTTATATTCTCTAATTATATTAAGAGCTGTCATAATTTTCTCCAGTGCTTGTTAAAACCTAGAGAAGGTTTATATGAAGCCCATCTAGATGGAATTGAATTTTCCATAGAAACACTGAGATCTATGTATAAAAACCCAAAGTAATTCTGGAAAGAAAAAAAATCAAAAATCCTAAAAACACAGCTAACAAAAACTGCAGTTGCAAATCTTGACTTCAATCCCTCTTCTACTGAAACATTTAAACTTCCTTGTAGAAAGAGTAGAGTTTTTGACTGGGAAGAGGAACATACTAGGGTGATCTCGGAGAATTCTGTAATACCAGAAATTACGAAGTATTAGAAAACCCAAGTCATCAAAACCTCCAAATAGATAGATATCCTGGATTGTTTCCTATTCTGTGATAAACAATATGACCAAAAGAAACCCTTATAGTACAGTCTGCCATGAAGGGAAGTCAGGGCAGGAACTCGAGGTAGGCCTCCAGGTCAGAACTGAAGCAGAGGTCGTGGATGAATGCTGCTTATTGGCTTGTTCCGTATGGCTTTCTCATTTTACTCTCTTATATATTGCAAGATAGCTTTCTCAGGGCTGACATAACCTCAGTGATCTGTGCCCGCCCACATAAGCCATTAATCAATAAAATGTTCCACAGACTTCCCTACACACCAATCTGATGAAGGCACTTTCTCAGTTATGGCTCCCTCTTCCTGGATGACTCTGGATTGTGTCAAGATTGAAAATTAACCCGGCCCCTCCACAATAGGATTTCTCAAAGGACAGAGTCAAAAAAAAAAAAAAAAAACTGTTTACAATGGCTGCATCTGGTACAACTAAGCAAAAAGCACACCCAACTCTCTCTCTCTCTCTCTCTCTCTCTCTCTCTCTCTCTCTCTCTCTCTCTCTCTCTCTCTCTCTCTCTCTCACACACACACACACACACACACACACACACAGATTCAGAAAGTGTGCAAGGCTCTGTCAGTACTTGCTTTCTTATTTTCTAAATCTTATAATGAAGAAAAACTGTTGATGGTGAAGTTCAGCTAATGTTGTTTTCTGCACAGCTGGTGTGTTTTTGTCTTCACCACTACCCTTACTTTGGTCACAGCCGTCACTAGTTCTCTAAAAAAGAGCTTTGGCTTTTACTTTAAATCTAGGATCCATTTTCATGTTAACTTGTATATGATAGAAGATAATAAATAATAAAGAGTATTTTTAAAGATGTCCAATTATTCCTGCACAATACTTTTAAGGTATTCATTTTACTTAACCTTGGAAATTAAAAAATGATAATCAGTTGATCACATCTGCAGTTTTCTCTTTACGGACTCAGATATGTGTATGATTCCTACCACTATCCCACAGTGTCTCTTGTTTATTACAATTGTATAGTAACATAGACAACTATATAGACACCAATTACACTGATTTTTGTTTATTGTAATTGTATATAGTAACTCTTGAAATCAAGTAGTGTAATCCCAACTGTGTTCTTGATTTTAATTTTTAATATATTTAATAGGAAAGTTTTAGGTTGATAGAATTACTGAGAAGATAGTTCAGAGATCCAATATTTTCTAATATTAACTTTTGACATTGGTTCAATATGCTTGCTATAGTTAGTGGGCCCATACTGAAATACTCTAATAAAGATACCTTCAGTATTCACGTATTTAGCTTTTTATCTGTTGTTTCTGTGTCACATGACATGCATCTGTCATGCTTTCTTAGACTTAGAAACAGACAGAGGAAAAATGCATAATTATATACTATACATATATACTGAAATATATAATTATAGATAACTGAATATATCAGGTATATTTATACATATACACTCATTATGCTTATCTACAAATAGATTGAAAGAAACACTTTCCATTTTAATTTACCAATCCAAAATATATTCTAGTTTTTATCATTTTCAGACTCTGTAACTTCCTTTTCCAAGGCTGAGGTCAGGTTTGTGTTATCCTTTCTTTTATGACCCCTGACTGACCTGCCACCCTTACTCTGTCCCTACCCACTGCAGGATCTCTCCTGTTCGGGCTTTGGTCGCTCTCACTGGACAGAAGACTTCCAATATAGCCTCGCTGCACAACACCTAACAGCTTCAGGAGCAAAATGTCCAGAAGGAAAGAGAAGAAGTAGAGGAAGAAGAATTTTGTTACGTAATATCAATGAGAAATACTATAATGTAATTTATCTTGTTGATTTTGTGCCTTTTCGTGTGGTATGCATCAACTAGAACATAAACTGTGTAAAAGTAAACACTTTCCCCATGATACTTAAAAATATCTGTGGTTGAGAAGTTGATAATGGATTTTCCTCTCATGATGCTTACATAAAATACTTTAAAAAACAAGGTGTAGAGTTGTGTTCCATGTAATCTCAGGAATAATAAATCCAAACCCAAAGCAAGCAGATCTGAAGTACAAGGCAGCATTGGTTTAGAGAGAGTTGAGGCAAGTCTGGCCTATTTAGCAAATATTAACAAAACGAATGAAGCCTTAAAAATTTAAGGTTTAATCATTATTTGTAAGATTTGTGTCTGTAATATAGTAACAATCCAGACACAATATTTCCACTCATATACTGCATATCATCTGCAAAAACAATATTTTAAATTATTACACTATTATTTTGCAATTTTGGTACTGAACCCAGGATAACAATACTGTCCCTTGATGTTTGATGCTAATAATGTGTTACTTAAAAGTTTAAGACTATTTTTATTGTAATTTATCCCAAATGATTTAGTCATCTAAATTTTCAAACCAGGCAATATATAATGATACAATTAGACATTCAATTGAAGATTTATTGACTTTGTATGCCTATGATGCATAATTTACCTTTTTTTCCATCTGAATAATACACATATTGCCATTTTGATAGAATAGCAGCAAGGAAAAAACAAAGTAAATAAAAGTTATTTTTTACCTACCAACAAGACAAGTAACATAATTCATTATGCAAAAAATGGCATTTACTTTCCTGTCTTGCAGTATGATTTCTTCCAGAGGGAAAAGCTTTAGACTTTGAGACACTATGCATGCAACAGCATGTCCCATGTGACAGGCTAGTTGCTAAGGTAACTGCATCTTCCTGAAAATACCAAGCTAAACAGGAGACTGAATCATCAGCGTGCAATTTACAGCTATTACACTCATTGAAATCTTCGTGAGCGTTCAGATAAACACATAATGTTCTGACAACCTGGACCTTCTCTCTAATCCATTCTACTCTGCAAGGGCTTTTTAAAAACTCAAAAGCACAAGCAAGGCCCAGTTGATTACACAAAGAGGCCAAAATATTTTATTAACTCTAGCATCAAAGATCTCAGGGTCCACTAATTAAAAGTATTTGATAATTTAATCTGTATTGAACATATCTCTGAATAATCACTTTCCAAGTAAAAACGTAGAAGAATTTGAATGGCAGGGCACTAAAGGAGTTCAACTGTTGTTTGGAATCTTAACATATTTTGTAAACAGCATTGATATTTGTAATAACCACTGAATCTATATTTTTGAAATTGGCCTTCTTCTTTGACATAGAATATTAATTTATAATATATGATAAAATATTACTGTAATTGTGTTTGTTGATAGCTGTAAATGTGTAATCTATTCATTTAAAAATAATAAACTGAAAACCTTTTTTAGCCTATCATTTACACACTTCATAATTTGGATTCTTAATTTCATCAACTGTTCAGGCTTTGATACGGTTACTAATGAAAAATTATGTTAGCTTATTATATATGATTATAATTTGGTGACACTGTGACCAAAGCATCACATTGTTGAATGATCTCTGTTAGTTACAAGTGCACTTTAAATTTTTGGAACATTTTCTGTTGTATGTAGCTGAAAGTTTTTGTGTGTCCCACCTGGCCCACAGTCAGGACAAATCTCTCTCACCTGTCAGTCCTACAGCCACTTGGATCTGTGTGCCATTACATGCTGCTCCCTGGACGGCAGGCTGGCATCCCCTGACTCAGCCTTCCTCTTCCCAGAATTCTCCTTGTCTCTTATCCTGCCTATTCTCCTGTCTGGCTTCTGGCCAATCAGCATTTTATTTATCAACCAATCACAGCAACATACATTCACAGCATACAGAATGACTTTCCACAGCACTTTCCCTTTTCTGTCTAATCAGAAAGAAAGGTTTTAACATAGTAAAATTACAAATAATAGAACAGTTATCAAGTAAGAATTACAGTTACAATATCTAGTCTATTTGTATTTTGTAAAATTAAAGAAAATATTCTATCTATTCTATATTTGTGAGTCTAAAGTCTTATATCTATGTTTTCTCTTACCATAAACAAGGAAAACCTTAACTATAACTATCTAGTCTTCAACTACATCAAAGACCTCAGAAGGATATAATATTACCTAAGTAAACAGAAAGAGCATTGTAAGCAATTTCAAAAAATCTGGAATGACAGAGACAGCTGGCTGCCTGGACAATCACCCCAAGTTCCTCTGCAACATTGGGACATCTATCTTCAGCCTATAGGCCTTGGGTTTCTCAGTTGTTTCTGTCTGCGTCCTGTAGAATATCTGGCAGTTTCTTCTGTGAAGCAGGAACCTAAAGGACCATCTTGCCTTGCAAAATTCAGTAGTCACCTTCCCATTGGTCTTGCATGTCCAGTCGACATAACGTTTTGTCAAGCAGTCCAGGCAAGAACAATTTCTTGTCCAAATGGCTATTTTTGCCAAGAAGAAGATAAACTCCGTATAGAGTGTCTTTGATGCCCATCTTTCTCTTTGAAGTAAATGGGCTCTGCCAGGAGCAGATGATCTCACTGTCCAGAAAGTCTAAGTTTTTAAAACATTTTAAGTGCAATATTCTGTAGGTCTTTGAAGTATTTGAAGATTACCTACCTAATTGAATTATATCTATGTATACATAGAAAACTTAACATGACTATAAGTTTGACTATCATAGAAGACTAATTACTAATCTGTATTTCTTAATTATCTATTACAATATAAATGAGCTGCCCAGACATAATACCTTAAACAAGAGTAGAAATATACATACAGTATAACAAAATTAACTTTAAATTTGTATCAGTAAACTAAAATATATAGCAACATAAAACATTTCAAACAAGTTGTTACTCTTTAAAAATAGATTTAATAATCTACCCTTTCATCCTATCATATCTATAACATCCTCTTTTTTTTACTTTAGAAAGAGATTGACTATAACCAATAACAATTTTCAAACTAACAACCTAAACAAAGACCAGCATCCATAATCCATTTTTTGGGGGGAATGTGGGCTTAGTTTTCTAGGCTACTTCCTGTTGATAGAGGGCTCTGGTAATCTTATGGGGACACAAAGAAAATTTTAGGATTATGGTCAAGTTCCGACTGGAGTAGTCTGTGATGCTGCATTGTCTGAGCCAGTTGCCTTAAAGCGGATTTTGGATGTTGGATCATCTGGAGACCTCTCAAGGGGTCTTCCTTGATCAAACCATATGAGCCTGGAAGCAGTCAATAGGTTCTCATCTTCTGTAGAAACAAAAGCAGAACCTCTTTTCCACAGTAACATATCCTTAGACATAAATTTTTAAGTCCAAATACCATATATATATATATATATATATATATATATATATATATATATATATCTCGGCTTAACTCAACAGCTTTTATAATCAAATGTCTTTCTGTAGTTAAAAATATCAAAGACAACACAATCCAGATTCTCTGTGTAATATCCATCTTTATGTGGTTTATTTTTATATTACTTTACTTTTATTTTTTATTTAAAGACTTTAATTTTAAAAACTACTTATTTATCTAATTGTCTATATTCTTTTTCTTCTCTCTTCCAAGCCTATGTACATTTTCACACACACTGTAAACCATTCAAAGTCATGTTCCATCTGAACCTGCCTTATTGTGAATCTATGGCTTTAAACTGAAGCATTACTAGGTGTGAAATGGTAGCTTTGGCTGCTGGCTCCACCTACTTCAGCTTCCCAACATGGCAGAACTACATTTACTGCCAGCTCTGGGAACTAGGCTTTCAGCTGACTCTGGGAGGCAGTAGCCCAAAAACTCTTCCTTCCTTCCTTCCTTCCTTCCTTCCTTCCTTCCTTCCTTCCTTCCTTCCTTCCTTCCTTCCTTCCTTCCTTCCAGGACATTTCAAAATATGGTTCACTTAACCAAGACCTAAAATATGACCACAACACAAATTGACATGCTATGTGGACAAGGGAATTTTTACAAGGCACCTCCTCTTAAAGCTACAGGTAATTAGTTGTTTCTAAGAGAGAAAAAAATCAGTCTTTTACAGTGGAGAGACCCTGTTATCCAAACCCATGAGGTCAGCCCTAAGCATGTACGCATAATACTACATGAATTGAGCAGGTTTTATTTTAAATTTTTATACAAATATTCACATATATAATTATAATTAAAGAATGAGAAGTAATGAATCTGAGAAGAAGTGAGAGGGACACAGGGAGAATTGAAGGGTGGAGAGGAAGGGGGAAATGATGTAAACACAGTATTCATATATGAAATCCTTAAGAATGAAACAAAAAATAGTATTTTTAGAAACACAACAAAGCAAAGCGCCTAAAGCAAACATTTACACTATCTTCAGATCCAGACATTCAGGACTCAGCTTCAGCTCTGCACATTTTCTGCAGAGGCCCCAACCAGCCTGTGAAAGCAGCTGTTTTTCCTCCAGTCTTTTGAGGACTGGAACAGTGTCCGCTTAGGGCTGCCACATGAGTACATTAAACAGTCTCTATCAGGAAATCAACGTTGTGCTCAACATGTAAAGTGTTATCTGCTCTCACTTCAATTATCATTGCTATGTACACTGAAAACTTAAACTCATGTTAAAAGTTCCTTTATGAATTTCAGATTATTTGATGAATATCGTCTGTACTTGGGGACTATGGAACTCATCCAATGATCTCTTAGCTTCCCAAGCCTATAAAGTTTATCACCGAGCACCTGGCCAGGCGTCCATGTATGGAAGTACAATAGCAGCATTATGAGGAAAGGAAAGTGTCGTCTAGCAAGCTTAGTTTTGAGAGCAGAGCTTGACACCCCTCACCCCCATCCATGACACAGTTTTAGTTTATGTTAGTTTTTTGCATAGACCCCAGGCTTGATCAACAGGGTTATTTGAACATAGGTTGACATTCAGTTTTCTTTCTTTTATTGAACATAGATGTTTTTCTCACGTAATATATTCCTAATACAGTTTTCCCTCCCTTGGCTCCTCCCAATTCCTCCCCATTTCCACTCCCATCCAGATCCACTCCCTTTCTGGGTTGACATTTTCTTGATGACTCAAACCATTCTTTATAACTTCTGATGCTTTATAACTTTGACCCTGGTGATCTCTGTAATGCAAAGGCAGTTGGCCCTGGACAGCTTTGACTTTCTGTTCTGTGTTTCTCTGTCAGTAGTCACGTCTCTAGCTTTGGGAATTCTGACTCTCTTCTGTGTCCCACTAAACTGGAAAGAAACCAGGTTACTGACTGAAACAAATGGTAACCTGGGAAGTGTCAGAGAGGTAACATGAGCTTGTAAACCTGTTGAATGTAGGATAACCACTCTACTCTTGTGGGGACTTTGAATTTGAGAATTCAAAACAGCTATAGTTCACCCAAGAAACTAAATATGATTGTTTCCACTTAAATCTCAAAGTTCCGGGTGAGCTGCATAGAGCTGTAATGTGGAAGAATTCTTCACGTCATGGGAACACTGAATGCTTGTCTGTGCCATTCTCGATAGCACAGAATGAAAATGAGTCATGCATGTTGCATAATCAGTTTGTCAGGAGTTCTCCAGAAGCAGCTTTTCACCTGCTTTCCTTCAGTTAGTAATTTCATTGCCAGTTTAATTTCATTGAAAATTTATGTATCTCATATTATACCATGATGACTTAGGCAGAAACTAATTAATTTGAAGCTCCTCTAACTTCTGTCCTGATGAGTGAGATACTATGGTTTTACTGGTTGGACTTGTTATCATACAAAAATATCACATATTGAAGTCCAATGCCTTCCAGCCCCACAGTCCTTTCTTCTCTCCAAATATACAATCTTATGCAAAGTTGGTCTTATCCTCATTTCATTCTGCCAATTAAATGTTGACTATATACTATACTCAATTTATTTTTATTATTTTATTATATTTTCTCCTGAACTTATAGCTCTTTTTACATGTTTGCTTTTATTTAGTTGGCTTATATTTTACTTTTTCAGTGTTTGCAAAGACTAATTTCTTAATTGAACAAACATCCTTCATGGTGTTTTGTTAATTGTGGTGTCATTACTAGTGGCTGGTGGAATGCCTGCCACACACCGGGTGTTCATTCTTTTCTCTCAGTGGCAGTAGGAATGACTGTTATATATTAATATCAGGCCAGTGTCACTCTGAAGAACTTGACCCAGATTCTTTGCTATCATATAGTTTGACAATCTGCAAGTTTATTCATTTGTGCTTTGTAATGAGTTCAAAGTTTTGCAGGATGTGACTGTCAGTACTGACAATGCAGAAGTGAACTAAGCCCTCTAGATCCCAATTTCATGCCCACACTTTTCTAGGCACCCCAATCACAGAAGATACATTGACAGTGTTTCTTGACTCAAGAGAGAAAGTTACAGCAGAAGGGTAAGGGAAGAATTCGAATTCTGATTTATTTTCTTATAGAAAGAGTGATGACTGTAACACCTCACTTTGTATTAATGTCTTTATCACACTTCCTCATCTCCTGAAGATATCTGTTTGGGAATACAAACTACAATTTTCTTCAGCATTGGACATGACTAGGAAGTGCTCCCAGCTCTGAACCCTCAGAGGCCCATTTCCTCCAACAAGACCCTACCTACTAACAGCCTTTCAATATGAATTCAAGTGAATATTAACTCAATGATGCTAACACCCTCATGTTCTATTTACTTTCCACCACTATTATCAGCTATGAACAAAGTGTTCTGAACATGAACCTTCGGATGTGAGGAGGAGGTTCATGCCATACTCTAACCTTAACACAGAGAGAGAGGGGGGGGGAGGGAGGGAAGGAGGGAGGCAGGGAGGGGGAGAGAGAGAGCAGATACAGGGCTTGAGAAGTAAATAAGGCACAGAATGTCAGTAGCCACCAGAAACTAGAAGAGGGAAGTTTCATTTCTAAGTAGTCTAGAGGTATCAGAACTCTGCCATTAGCTAGACATCAGGCAGGGATCCTGATCTTAGACTCTAGTCTCTTTAGAACTGAGAATAAACTATTTTACCACAGACTTTTTGGCAGTTCATTATTTCAGTCTCTAGAAAGTAACCAAGTGTCTGAAGTAAATGGAGTCAAATCTGACCACCTGTGGAGTTCTAAAATACACAGATAAGATTTGAACTCATTAATGACCAACTATGATTCAGCCATGTGAACACATTACAGCTCATCTCAATCCCTGTAGTTCTGCTGCTTCTGCCTCCTTAGCAGGCACACATTTAGTGGTAACATTGTTTAGTGGTAACATTGGCACTGATGTAGTCTTTAATTGGTGGTCAACATTGTTTGGACATTTTTGTAGTACCGGGTATTGAACCTACAGCCTCACACATGCTAGACAAGTACTCTACCATTGAGCTATATCTATAACCCCTTTTCTCACTTTTTGTTTTGAGACAGGGTCTCACTAAGTTGCCAAGGCTAGCACTGAACTCATTGTATAGCACAGACAGTCCTGAAACTTGTGACTATCTATTAGCTGGGGTTATAGGACTGGGTGCTTAGACTTTCTGATATAGTTGCTTGAATTTAAATGAGAAGCTGTGGATAAATAGTACATAATTAGCTAACAATAAAAACATTTGTCTTGGTTGGCATATGCCTTCCTGGTTTTTGTTTTGTTTTATGTAGACAGATTTGGTTGCAGAGTTATTTTAATCTGTGAGTTTGGGTCAGCAGCTTCTCTGTCCAGGATAAAGGAAATCAGAAAGCAAAACTCAAATCTGTGCTAGTAGATAAGCTGAAAAAAAAGTTTTCTAAGGTGGAATGCAACAGCCAATAAAAAGCCATCATCACCCATTTTCAATCCACATCATCTATCCATTATGTTGCTGTTGCTCCTTCATAAATGCATGAAAAAGAGTAGTTGGTAGTTGACAAGCCACTGCACCACTTTCGTGGATTCTCCATAGAAGAACAGGTCATAGGAAGAAGAGGATTGCCATGAATAAGAGGTTTTGCCTGCTTTTATCAACTACTCTTACTCTCCCAAAACTGGGATGTTTTTCTGAGATGCTTTTTGAGGCCACCAGACCCAGAGAATATGATGTTGAGAAAATTAGCATGGTTCTCTCAATGGGTAGCCTGAATTTAGATGACTACTTCTTTCTCTGATACCACCAGTTGTCCTCTACTCCATCCAAAGGCCAACCGTGTCCCCATTGTACAACATATATCTATTCTAATTATTGTCTTTCAAAATGAGCTTTCCCTCATTTGCCTCATAGTTCCTAGAGTCTGTATGTCTTTCACACACCAACACCCATAGGAAGGAGGGCCCATGGCCATCTCTCTAGAGCTGAGATAGGACATGTTCATTGTTGGAGGTTAGCTCTCCTATACCTTAGAACTTGCTGAACTCAGGTCTGAAATTCTGTTTCTACTGATCCACTGAGATTAGGTCCGACTCTTTGGGGAACTTGCAGGAAGTAGGAATTACCTGGCTTCTTTCTTTGTACTTTCTGGATAGCCTAAGATTTCTCCTATTTTCTTGCTACTGGGTTTGTAATTCTAAAAAAGTACAGTGAACTCGAATTTATTCATATCTAAAATGCTATATTGTCCATGTACACACCAAATGGGTAATAGAAACCTCCACAGGTAAGAAATAGTATTCACCAAATGGGAACTTCTAAGGAGAAGGGTGGGTACCAGATCTAAGTTGGACCAAACAGACTCTCTCAAGAATGTGAATGGGATTTAACAGGTTTTTTTTTAATGAAATTGGTTGTTATCAGTGCTGGTGTTTTCCATCACCTTACTTCCTGTGTGGTTATCTTTTAATTGCTGTAACAGCACCTATGACAAAACAGAATAAAATAAGAGAAGAATCATTTTGGTGGTTGGTTCTAGAAGTTTCTGTGTATGGCGACTAGACTCTTGTTTCTAGGCTACAGTGAGACAGAAGATTATGGTATGGGCATGTAGTGACAAAAAGCTCCTCACCTCCTTGTAAATAGGAAGCATAGAACCTAAGAAGAAGGACTTTTAGACAAGATATACCCTCTAGGGCACATCCCTTATGACCTGCATCCTCTCTACCTGTGTCCTGCCTCTTTGTTTCTAACACCTCCCAATAATGCCATCATATTTTTAAATCCATTAGTGATTTAACACACTGTTTAGGTCACAGCCCTTGAAAACAATCATTCCCTCAAACCCATCAGCTGCAATGGAGCCTTTGATTCCTGAGCTTTTGAGAAACATTTCTAAGCTACATGATTTTAAATCTTCAGTTCTAGGGTATTCTTTATTGTGCTTATTAGCTGAGATTCATTTGCCTTGCCATTATTCTATGAAGTCTTAATTAATTCATTTAACTTATAAATTATTCAGAAAATTAAATGGTATGATTTTAAGCATTAATCATAGTCCAGCACAAGCCTACAGTGGATAAAACTAATACTTAAGGACAGTGGTGAACGTGAAATGTATACAAGTTCTTTGAGTGAATTATAAAGCAGTACTTACACCAGGTAATTCATGCTCACAATTCCAAGGATGCACCTCATGTCCAGATGTTAAATTACTGGTACTTGAATTCATGTTAAAAGGGTCAGTCTTGTGGTGTGCACTGCACAGTGTCAGAACATATTGTACCTGTTCTCTTTAGATAAACAATGGTGATATGTTCAAATTACCACTCCCCCAGAATTAATTACATTAACCTCTGGAAAGAACATATTTGGGTTGCATTTCCAAAGACTCCATCTCAACATTAAGTATTTACTTAAGAAATTAATAAAATCAGGTGATGGTCTATCTCAGCTGACCATCTGGGTTTCAGTACTAATTGCAGCTGATGAGTTCTTTCTGTTGAGTTTTAAGTTAAGGTGGAAACAGCATTTTGTTTTTTTATTATAAGTCATGCTTCAGTTCATACTTACTCTCTAAGGAAAATTCAAATAAACAGATTAGGAAAAATGAGCCAGGGGATAATTCCAGGCTGTGTTCTGATACTTCAATTAGAAAATGTGTTTAGGCTTAAAAGTCAAATATTTCTAAATAAGCTTAATTAAAATTAGATAAAACCATTAAAGGGCAGAAATAGAATTCCAAGATTTGGCCTCATGGAATAATCAGTAGGGTGATTAATAAGAAACCAAAGGCTTTTCCTTGTCCAGATATAATAGGTATGAACTATCCAGTCAAGCATTTTGTGAAGTATTTCATGTATGTGCTCAGCCATTGATGGAACACTTTACCTGATGCACACACACAAAAAAACAAACAAACAAACAAAAAAACAAAAAACAAAAAACAAAGTTCGGTCACAGACTTACTTGAAGAACCAACTTCATGGTTAGCTCAATTTTTTGTGTTCTTCAACTGAAAAGGGCACCATTAATTCAACCTACCTCAAAGGGCTTCATGAATGAAATAGCACCTACCCTTGGTAAATAGTTAAAAATTGCCCTTCACAACCACCTTAAGACATGAAACTCTATGAAGATGTTACTGTTCTGTTCCTGTGAATAATTAAAAACAATTTTGGTCCAAAGTTTCAGAGATTTGGATCCCTGGTGCTCTACTGCATTGCTGTGTTCTATGCAAGACTAATATGTTGATAGGGAGTGTGTGGGGAGCGAAGTTGTTCACTTCATGGTGTAAGGAAAGCAAGCAGAAAGGAAGAACCCAGGATCCTAATATATCTTTCAAGGGCATGCTTCCAGTCACTTAATGTCCTTCAAACAGGCCCCACCTTTTGAAGGATGCACACTTCCACGTAACTCTGTATGCTGGGGACAAAGCCCCTAGGATACAGGCTTTGGGGAAAATTTATACTATACATCTATTCTGTAACAATGAGTTTATGTACTAACTATGAAGATAGTAACAAATAGAAGGAAATATTAGAGGGAAACATTGTATCATCAAGTACAGCATTGGTAATCATCATTTCTGTGTTTCTTCACAACTTGGGACAGTCTCACAGAGTAGGTAGGGAAAGTTGAATTGTGGTTTTTCCTGTTTGAATTAGTATTTCCTTGAAAGCATATGTGACAGGAACATTTGACTCTCCATCTCTTATGAGGTCTATCAGGAAGTCATGTAGTTTTACTCTCAGAATATAGTCTCTACTCGGCCCACACTTTGCCACCTCCATTGTTGATACTTCAGGCAGATGGATCTCCAGCAGCTCATCTTTCTAACTGGTTGTTGTTAATTTGCACTTATCAGGTTTTTATTTTATTTTGCATCTATGTTAATTATTTTCAAACTAGTGAGTCATTCTCACAAATGAAAGTCTTACATCTTCTTCTGCCCCAAATTCTACAATTGCTTCTCCGCCATTTTGAACAAAATGAGAAATTCTCACTGAGGTCTGGATGTGCTAATGTGTCTGAGAACACCGCCCCTGGAAGCTTTTGTATTACTCCGTTCACCTCATCCACTACTACTAGCCATTTCCCCATTAAATCCATGCCCATGCATCTCAGACACTGGACTGACTCCTCTCTGCCTGGGATATCAAAGCTGCCTCACAGCAGTTTATAGAAAGACAAATGCAAAGAGACAATTTCTGATAAAGTGTAACAGGAAAAAACAACTTAAAAAGTAAGCCAAGTAGTTTAGAAAGTAGTATAAAAGAATGCTTTAATCAATTTAGTCTTGGTTTTGGATGCAATAACAAACTTCCATAGACTTCAAGGCTTACAAATGGTGGATACTCATTTGTCATAGTTCTTGAGGTTGGGAAGTCCAAACAAAGGCACTGATGCATTCATTATTGTGTGAAGCCCCACTTTCTGTAACACAGACAACATTCACTCACTGTGGAACATCCAAGCTTACTGAAACTCTGCAGCTTATTAGGGCACTGGTATGACTGGTATTAATTGTCAACTTGATACAATCTAGAATGACCTGATGGAGCAGCTCCATGAGGAACTGTCTACACTGGTTGATCTATGGACCTGTGGGAAGGGGCATGTCTTGATTAAGTTAATTGATATTAAAAGATCAAGTTCACTGTGAATAGCACCACAAAAAGGCATTCTTGAATCATGTAAGAGTGGAGAATGGGGCTGAGCAGAAACAATCAAGTAAACAAGCATGCTTGCATTCTATTCTTGGTCTGCTCTTAGCTATGGGTGTGATATGACCAGCTGTGACTTCCCACAGAACTGTTTGTCAGGGTATTTTATCACAACATAAATGAAACTAGAAGAGTTACTGATTCCATTCATAAAACTCTGTCTTAATGCTGTTATCACCACTTAGAGGCCCCACCTCTTACTATTTTCTTTTTAGGGGTTAGGTTGATGCATTAATAAAGGAAGATACAGATGCATTCTGTAGAATTAAGTAGGAAACAAGAATAAGGGAAAAGATTATGAGTTGGCTACATAATACGTAAGAGCTTCCATTAATCAATCAATAATAATTAAAGCAATATATTTCAAACTCCTTTTTGCACATTTTTATTTTGTTTATTTATCCACATAAATGTCATATTTAGAAGTGTCTGGCTATTCTGGGTATGAAATGAGTGGAGAAATGGGGGGGTACAGAGGACAAAGACTATGATGAAAATTGGGTTTGAAATGCAAGAAAGGGAGTGTGGGGCCAGAAACAGTTGCTGGTCAAGTTGCAGGTGAAGTCTCTGCAGTATGAATGCTGAAGAAGTACAGAGCTGGTTATTTTGAAATAACCCAATCACTTTATTCTTGACATTACCTTTAGTAAGTTCAAATTTTTGTAAAAGTCTATTGCAAGAAGTTAAACTGTTATTTGACACAGTTGTGCACGTTTTTCTATGGATTTGACAATAATGAAACCCTGTTCTCCTGAACTCTATGATATAGAATGGTAAGGATACTGGGCTGCTTTACCAGGTTTAAAACAAGTTTAAAAGTTAACTTATTCAACTTTTATCATCCTCACCCAGGATGAGAGAGAAGGGCTGATAGGGTAGGATTAAACGAACCAACAACAACAAAAAAATCCTCTACTTTATGGCAAGCTTCAGCAGGCAGAAATTCAATATTCCATACCACATTAGGACCTTTCTTGCAACACACCAACAGGAATAAAAATGTTATACTGTGAATAGTTTTCTTTTTCTAAAGACAAGAATGTAAATTTATTGCAACTGGGTATAAACATCACAGTCTCTAAATTTCTGGACTCTGAGCTTTAAAACAGAACCAACTCATCGCTGTAAATATTTATTCAGTAATTATTAAATAGATCAGCACAGTATGCCTACTCCAGCTGGAAGAGAGCAGACTTCTTGCTGCTCATGTTACTGTATAAACCATTCTTCAAATAAGGCCAAGAATGGCGGTTCTGATAGTTGCTGTTCCAGCTGTTGATTATACTCACAGTACACTTGCCAGATGAAATCCACAAAACGTGAAAGCTACAAGGAAGACCACACTTAGTGATTTGAGCTTATTTCTCTCAACTAAGTTATCGCTAATTGGACTCATGAGGAATGTTCTTTTTGCAAAGCAAAATAAAATGAGACAAAACAAACTGATGTAAATAAAATTCAGTAAAAGATAGTGATGATGGATTGGAGAGATGGTTCAGCAGTTGGAAGCTCTTGTTCTTGCAGAGACCCCAGTTTCAGTCCTCAGCATCCACTATGTTAGCTCACAAACACCTGTAACTCCAGTTCCAGGGATATGATACTCTCTTCTGACATCTATGGGCAAACCCCCACATGTAATCCCCCACTCCTCAATATATATATATACACATATATCCCATGTTTCTTCATTTTGAGGACTGTCTGCTTGGAATCTGCTCCATATACAGAGGAGTTACTTTTCCTTGCCTTTATTCTTTGACAGTATACATTTTTCAGCTTTCAAATCTTATATTTAGTGGCAATGCTATATCAAGTTGTCTAAACATTTTCATCTGTACAGTTTCCTTAAGCCATTTAAAGCAGAAACATATGTCGTCAAGTTCTGAAGCCTGGGAAATCAGTGATTGTGGTCTGGTAGTGTACAATTTTGGGTGTGGTTGCTTTTCTGGCTTGCATATGATTGGTCTCCTTTGTGATTTGCATATGATTGCTTTCTTCTTGTATCTTCACATAGTGAGCAGAAATGAAGGCTTGCAATGTACTATTAAATGTATATTCCGAAGTGTGAGTTTCTCTAAACAAAGACACTCAATGTTGGCTGCTTTCGCTCTTTTTGGGGGCCCACCCAGCTCCCAAATAAATCACATACAGAGGCGTATTCTTAATTATGAATGCTTGGCCTCATCTTGGTTTTTTTCTATCCAGTTTTTCTTAAATTATCCCATCTACCCTTTGCCTCTGGGCTTTTCCTTTTCTATTCCTGTATACCTTTCTTTGTTTCCTACTCCATAACTTACTGTGTAGCTGCATGCCTGGCCCCTGGGTCCTCCTCCTTCTCTGGCTACTTTCTACCACTTTCTGTCAGCTAATTACTGACTCAGCCTCCTGACAACAGGTGAATTTTATTTAATCAAACACATCTTTGCATCAATAACAAATGTACCAGCGCATAAACAAAAGTAGCACACCTTAAAATAATATTCTATAACAATTCAAAGTAATGTTATGCTAAATATATTGCAAATGGGGAAGGTGAGATGGCTCATTGGTTAATGGTGATTGCTGCCAAGCCTGACAACCAGAGTTCAATCCCTAGAACAACAATTGTCCTTTATCTAAACACACACACACACACACACACACACACACACACACACACACACACACACTAACTAAATATATCAATGTAAAAAAATTAAATTAGCTTTTAAAAGCACACAAAATAATGAAGTCAGAAACAAACAAGGTTGTTGGTTGCACACTTAGAGAATTTAGAATTCTAAAGTAGGTATACTTGAGGGTCTGCCAAAATTTTTATACACTTTTCTGTGTTTATTAACAATTAAAGAAAAGTACCAGTTAAAGCACTTGTTGATTTTGTCCCCTTCCTGTTAATATTTAATAATTATGCTTTCATTGTGGTACTGCACGATTCTTTACTCTCCTAACTTAGGAAATGAAATTTTAATTTGAAGTATGCCACTGAACAGGCAACTGCTCATTCCACTCCCATGGCATGTGACCATTCTAAAACATGTGAGTCAGAGCTTCCAAGCACTTTGTAATATTGTGGACATAGTTTCGGTTTACTGTTATTTAACTTGGTTAATTCAAAAACAAATGAAAATGGATATTGTTGCCATGAAATCAAGCCTCTCACCTAAAGAGAACTGGACATCAATTTCCGCAGTTACAGGTCACTTGTCCTATGAGGAAGATGACCTTTAAGTGTCAAGTAGAATACATCATTGCTTTCACTGAAGTAATTTTAAGCCACACAGTGAAGAAAACAATGGTTTTACTGACTGGAAAGATGGATCACCAGTTAACAGCAATATCCAGGAGTCCCTAGTTCAGTTCCCAGCACCAGGAAAGGTGACTCAGAACTCCTTGTAATTTCAGCTCCATGTGAGCAGCTCTTCTGATCCCCACAGGCATTTGCACACAAACAGCACACACACACACACACACACACACACACACACACACACATACATGTATACATGCACACTCACACACAAATAAAAATAAAATAAATATTAAAATATAAATGTTACAATGCATCTCTGTAGCTAGAGTTTTCCTGCCTGGCCCACAGTCAGGACAAATCTTTGTCACCCGCCAGTCCCATAGCCACTCAGACCCAACCAAGTAAACACAGAGACTTATATTGCTTCAAACTGTATGGCCGTGGCAGGCTTCTTACTAACTGTTCTTTTAGCTTAAATTAATCCATTTCTACAAATCTATACCTTGCCACGTGGCTCATGGCTTACCAGCATTTTCACATGCTGCTTGTCCTGGCAGGCGGCTGGCAGTGACTCCTTCTGCCTTCCTGTTCTTTTATTTCTCCTCTCTGTTAGTCCCGCCTATATTTCCTGCCTAGCCACGGCCAATCAGGTTTTATTTATTGACCAATCAGAGCAACACATTTGCTATACAGACCATCCCCCAGCACAGCCAAGTGCAGACCATCTCAGACACCTGCACTCAGAGGCCCTTGGTCCTAATCATCCTCTATGCGGACCTGCTGGGTAAAGCCACGAGGAACCTGAGAACGGGCTCCCACAGGACATACAGAACATCCCACAGCACATCTCAGTGTTCAAAACATTTAGACATTCATTACAGTTTTAACCTAAAATGCATAGCCATCTTGTTCTGCAGTTGGCATTGTATTAAGTGAGCACTTGTCTGTAATAGGCATTTCAGCATAGAGAAGGGACACTATGAGGAGATGCAGCATGCTCTTAGCTCTGAAAGTCTGACTGAGTTGATTTGGAATTGATGAGGACAGTGCAGTGCACTCAACCTGAGGTCCCTTCTTCTATTCCAAATGGGTGTAAATAAACCCCAGGCTCCTCTGACGTACAGTGCTTTTAGTGTGTGTTCAGCACTTCTTTGCACCCCTACTCACCGCTCTGTGCTATTCAGCATGTTTAGCATCTCATTCTGGCAAACTGAATGGAGCTCATTTATCTGGGTAGAGCTCTCAGCCATGCTAATAACTTTTATTGTCTTGATTCCTGGTCACACCGCTTATTTTCCTTTCAGGAAAGGGACTACAAAGTCTCATGGCTTAGCATAGGTCAATTATATGCATCAGACATTTGACAATTATTTGATTAGTCAAAATAATATTAAAATAAACATGATATTGTAAGTAGAATATGAATAACACAAATGATTTTCAAGTTGTCATTGACTGTGAGAGCATTCCCTCTTTCATTAAAGTAGTATTTGTCTTTCTCTGCTCATATTACAAAACCAGTTTAAACATAAAAAAAAATGTGTTTAAGGAAGAAAGGGAAACTTGTTTCCTTTATTGTGGTAGGAAGAAATGACATGGATACTAGACTCACCAAGAAGATGCTTAGAGCCTGACCCTGCTCTGGCTACACCACCTGTGACCTTGAGTATGACCTCAGTTGGCCAATTTGTAAAAGGAGAGGTTTGACTGAGTGCCTCTAAGGGACTTCTATGGATATTTCATGGATTCTCACTCTTTCAGATTATATTTGTGTGTGCCTTTAGCATTCTTTTTGATCAGAACCACTATAGTTCTTTGATTTCTTTTTTCCGTTTTTTGGTTTTTCCGAGACAGGCTTTCTCTGCGTAGCTTTGGAGCCTATCCTGAAACTCACTTTGTAGACCAGGCTGGCCTCGAACTTACAGAGCTCCACCTCCCTCTGTCTCCCACCAACGCCCGGCTGATTTTTTTTTCTTTTTAAGAAAATACAATGACTGGACCATCCTGCTGTTGCCCCCCCCCCCCCCGCGGTCATGGAGAGCCCGTGGGTATCTTTTCTCAGGACCAGTCCCTTTATGTACTGCAGCAGGTTTTAGATGGGGTAGATGTTAGGATGGGCCAACACAAGGCCCTGGGTGTGGATCTGGGTGGCAGCTAAGCTGGTCATTCCAGGCAGCTAGGGCCACCCCATTCTGGAGAGGGCAGAGTCAGCTCTCCTATGCCCATGCCATGAGGGCCAATTCTCCCAAGCCTGTGGTGAGGGGTGGGGCCATATCTCCTGAGTGTGGGGGCCAGTTTTCCCATGCCCTGGACATTAGGACCCGCTCACCCAGGAGGGCTGAGGCTAGCTCTCTTGGTTCAGTGTCCAACAAGGGGCAGGGTCAGCTTTCCCTGGGCCAGAGAAGGGCAGGACCGGCTTAGCATGGCCCTTAGCTTTCATCACACATGGTTCCTATAGACCAGTGTGGTAACACACGCCACAGACATCAACACAGACCCCAGCAGCAGCAGGACCATGGACCCAGACATGGCCCCATGGAGCAGCTTGGACCCAGACATTGCCATTGCCTCAGGTGGCAGCACAAGCCACCCAGATCAGCATGGCCCCAGCATCAGTGTGGCCCTCCTCGGATACCAACATAGCCCCAGGCAGCAGCGGAGACCTTGGCCATCCTTGATGACAACAGGAACCACAGACATCAACACAGACCTTGGCCGAAGTAGGGTCATGGACCCAGACATGGACTTCAGCTGCAGCTCTGGCCCGGATATTACAATGGCACCAGGTGATAGCACAGGCCACTCAGATCTGTATGGCCCCAGCTACAGCACAGCCTTTGGACTCCAACGAGGCCACAGGTTTTGGCCTGACTCTCGGCTTCCATGTGGCCTTTGGTGGCAACATGGGCCCAGTGATGATGGTGTACCAGAAACTAGAGTCCTTGAACCAGACATTGACTCATTGCAAGTAGAGCTGATTGGACAAAAAAGTATACTGTGTGACACACCATGGCTCTCAGTGCCACTAAGACAAAGAGCTGTTGCAGAAAATAGGTCCAAAGTCCACATCTTAGCTGAGGAGCTTTGGCAATTGATAGCTGCTGAGAAAGGGACCATTTTTTAAGGATGTGGACTCTAGAAGGTTGACCACAGTCTAGTGGGTGGCACATGTGGGCAGCACAAATTACACTTGATGTGTTTATGAAAAAAATACCGAAACAAATTGTGTGGTAGTGAATGGGACAGGTTTTGGAGGGGTTAGGTATTGAATATAAATTAAAAAGAGGGAGCCATACCAAAACAAAAACAAAATAAAAAACAACAACTACAATAACAAAAAATCCATAAACCAGCACTGATATAGGGGGTAGAGGTCCTGAAGGAAACCCTTTCTCTGGACCCTTGTCCCTCAGCAATCTACTGGATGGAACAGCCATGGGGTGACATTTTAAAAGACCATTCCTTCGGTGGCCTGAGACCTGTGAACGACAGTATAAGGAAATTCAGAGCAGGTGTCATGGGAATTAATGCTGAAACCAAGCTAACTCAATATTGTTAGAATGAAGGGAAGACCATTTGAACCAGAACGGCATGCTATTTGGTGAGGCACAAATAAGGCTGGATCAGATTCTATAGGAGACTTAGACACAGCTTCCAAGCAGTTCCCTGAATATCAGGAATGATTGCACAATGATGGGGCTTGCTTTCTATCTATACTACTAGAGTGCCCAAAGGTAAAATCACTTGTGAAACTAGGTCTGTGAAATAAGACTGAGAAACAGGATCCACATCTGTAATCTGGTCTACTAAAGAAAGGCCCAGCAGTATGCCACATTTGTAGTAAGACCCCCCCAGTGGACTGGCCAGGGGTATGACAGACATCTGTATCTGACTTTGGACAGAAGCACCCATTGCTGTTATCAGGAAGGAATGCCCAGGGACTTTAGGCCAGACTGTATTTATATACTCCCCATTAGCTGTCTCCCTGTCACAGTTATATCTTCTATATGTAATATATTTAATATCAAATAACCAAGCCAAATCCAAAATCAGTCATTGTAAAGAGGTATTTAAGATTGGGATAAAAGTTAATGTATTCAGATCAAAACCAGCAGTCTAGTTCCCACTAGACTATGGATTAGTCACTTCCTTTATCCTATCATCTGGCATGCTATATCCCTCTCATAGCAAGATCCTAAGATGTGTTAATAATTCTTGATTCTATCTAGTTTCTAGGCAATAAACCGATGAGAGCTTATTTTCAAAGAAGACAAGTGTTGCTTTTTCATTTGTTTGTTTGTTTGTTTGCTGTTTTTTAATTGTCAGTAGGCACATAGCTGGCCAATTCTAACTTCTGGTCTTCATGGATAACTTAAAGTATTTTTGATACATATACAAAACACCAAATCTGGGATATTTTCAAAGATGTGTCACAGTTTCAATTATCAAAGTATAGTAGTTTAACAATGAACATGAATGTTAAGACAAACTATTAAACATCAATGACAGGAGGATATGTGTGAAATCTAACTAAAGTAGAGCTATATGTCTTGATGTTAGATACTTTCAATCAAGAGCCAATGTGAATATTAACATTATGTGTTGTTTTTATTTCAGATTAGGAACTCCTCTGTACAAGTGAATCATGTAAATTATACTCAAATTTCTCATCCTAGGCCAAGTCCCAGTACCAGGAAAACAGAGAAAAACTACATCCTACTGAGGTATATATGCAAGTTGCAAATATAGGGAACTACACCCACCTGTCAGTTTTCATATTGGATTGCATGTGGATTGGGCTCAAAAAATGTAATCACACAATCTCTTCTTTTTCATGACAATGGAAGAAGCAAGAATTGAGGAAACCAGTTTTAATTTTAAATTTCAAAGAGATCAAGGAGAGAATATACAGGAGAGTTTGGAGGAAGGAATAGGAAGGGAGAAATGCTGTAATTGTATTATAACTTTAAAAAAGTAAAATAAACGAAATTTGTTCTTAAAAGATGAAAAAAAAATCCACAGTCTTGCCAAGAACTGAAGGGTTAAGGGAGATATCAACTGGAAATTATAATAAGCAGTTATATCAGGAAAAAAGAATTTATACTCTTCCAAGCCTTGGGAATGGAATTCAGACATAGTAGTAAGTTACAATTGCCATGAAAAAAAAAGTGAAACAAAACATATAGAGTTGGAAAGAAAAGGCTGAAGCATCCAATGCCTACATGACCTCATTGACTAGAACATCTAGGAGACCCTGTGAACTATGAGATGTGTTTTAACACAACAACTAACCAAAGCAGCATAAGAAAGAAAAGAAAGCAATGGCTAGAATATGAACAGTCATATTGAATAGACAGTCTTCACTACATAAAATACTTAGTGAAATGTTAGAAATGCATAGAACTACAGGCAACTAATGAATGCTGAGAGGGGGAAAAATAGTCTTCTCCAGAGAAGAGACACCAATTGGTTATCCAATACCAAATGGTCAGCCCTACAAATATACATACAAGCCATTTTATACAGACTAAGCAAGTTATATTTAGAAACATATATATATATACCTACACTTATACATGTAATAACATTAATTTTTTAAAAAGTTATGAATTTGAAAGAGAGTAAAAAAGTGTCTGTAGGAGGTTTTAAAGGAAGGAAAAGTAAGTGAGAAATGTAATTATAATCTCAAAAAGAAAAGGAAAAAAGAGGTTCAGAAAAAAATGTTTCTTAAAGCACTTTTAGCAATTCATAATAAAAATAAAAATATCTAATTAGTGATTCAAGTGGCCCAATAACTATCTCCATAGAATGACTAGACTCCAGCTTAATAAAAATGCAGATGGCATTTACTTATGATAATTTGATACTGGTTTTATTATTTACATTTTATTTTTATTGTTAAGAAATTTTCTATTCATTTTACATACCAATCACTGATCCTTCTTTCCTCCCTCCTCCCACCCCCAGCCTTGCCCCCCAACCACCCCCCATTCCCACCTCATCCAAGGCAAGGTCTCCCCTGGGGAGTCAGCAGAGCCTGATGCATTCAGTTGAGGCAGGTCCAGGCCCCTCCTCCCTGCACCAAGGCTGCACAAGGTGTCCCACCATAGGTACTGGGCTCCAAAAAGCCCACTCATGCACCAGAGATGGATCCCAATCCCATTGCCTGGGGGCTCCCAAACCAGTTCAAGCTAAACAACTGTCTCCCCTATCTGGAGAGCCTAGTCCAGTACATGGGGCTCCACAGCTATTGGTCCACAGTTCATGAGTTTCCACTAAGTTTGACTGGCTGTCTCTGTATGTTTTCCCATCATGATCTCAATGTCTCTTGCTTATAGAATCCCTCCTCTCTCTCATTAATTTGGCTCCTGGTGCTTGGCCTGACTCCTGGCTGTGAATTTCTGCATCTGCTTCCATCAGTTACTGGATGAAAGCTCTGTGATGACAGTTAGGATATTCACTAATCTGATTACCCTAGAAGGCCAGTTCAGGCACCCTCTCAACTATTGCTAGTAGTCTAAGGTGGGGTCATCCTTGTGGATTCCTGGGAACTTGCCTAGCACCCTGTTTCTCCCTATTCCCATGATGTCTTCATTTATCATGGTATTTCTTTCCTTGCTCTCCCATTCTGTCCCTTTTCCAGAACGAACCTCCGTTGCCCTTATGTTCTCATCCCCCATCCCTTGCCCTCCATTATCCCCCACCCCCAGTTTGCTCATGTAGATCTCATCTATTTCCCCTTCACTGGAGGATCTATGCATCCCTTTTAGGGTCCTCTTTGTTAGATAGCTTCTCTGGAACTATGGGTTGTAATCTGGTTGTCCTTTGCCTTACATCTAGTATCCATTTGTGAGTGAGTACATACCATGTTTGTCTTTCTGAGTCTGGGTTACCTCACTCAGAATGATGTTTTCTAGTTCTATCCATTTGCCTGAAAATTTCATAATATTGTTTTTTACTGTTGAGTAGTATTCCATTGTGTATATGTGCCACATTTTCTTTATCCATTCTTTGATTGAGGGGCATGTAGGTTGTTTCCAGGTTCTGGCTATTATGAATAATGCTGCTATGAACATAGTTGAGCATGTGCCCTTGTGGTATAATTGAGCATTTCTTGGTTACATGCCCAAGACTGGTATAGCTGGGTCTTGAGGTAGACTGATACCCAATTTTCTGAGAAACTACCATACTGATTTCCTAATTGGCTGTACAAGTTTGCACTCCCACCCACAGTGGAGGAGTGTTCCCCTTGCTCATAATCCTCTCCAATATAAGCTGTCATCAGGGTTTTTGATTAAAGCCATTCTGACAGGTGTGAGATGGTATCTCAGAGTCATTTTGATTTGCATTTCCCTGATGACTAAGGATGTTGAGCAATTCCTTAGATGTCTTTCAGCCATTTGAGACTCTTCTGTTGAGAATTCTCTGTTTAGCTCTGTAGTCCATTTTTTAAATTGGATTGTTTGGTATTTTAATGTCTAGTTTCTTGAATTCTTTATATATTTTGAAGATCAGCCCTCTGTCAGATGTGGGGTTGGTGACAATCTTTTCACATACAGTAGGCTGTTGTTTTGTCTTTATTGACTGTGTTCTTTGCCCTTCAAAACTTCTCAGTTTCAGGAGATCCCACTTATTAATTGTTGCTCTCCAGGTCTGTGTTACTGGTGTTATATTCTTAAGTCCATTGATTGGAAAATCTTTTCCCAGCCTTTTACTCTGATGTAGTGTCTGTCTTTGAAGTTGAGGTATGTTTCTTGCATGCAGCAGATGGATCCTCTTTTCATATCTATTCTGTTACCCTGTGTCTTTTTATAGGTGAATTGAGACCATTGATATTAATGGATATTAATGACCAGTGATTGTTAATTACTGTTATTTTTTGGTGGTAGTGTTGTGTGTTTCCCTTCTTTGGTATTTGTTGGTGTGGGATTATCTATTGCCTGTGTTTTCATGGGTGTATCGAACTTCCTTAGGTTGGATTTTTTCCTTCTAGTGCTTTCTGAATTTGTGGATATATATTATTTAAATCTGGTTATTTCATGGAATATTTTGTTTACTCCATCTATGGTGATTGAGAGTTTTGCTGGGTATAATAGTCTGGGTTGGCATCCCTGTTCTCTTAGTGTCTGTGTAACATCTGTCCAGAACCTTCTTGCTTTCAGAGTCTCCACTGAGAAGTCAGGTGTTGTTCTGATGGGTCTGCCTTTATATGTTACTTGGCCTTTTGCATTTGCAGCTCTTAATTTTTTTTCTTTATTCTGTATGTTTAGCGGTTTGATTGCTATGTGGTGAGGGACTTTTTTTTTTAATCTAGTCTATTTGGTGTTCTGTAAGCTTCTTGTATCTTCATAGGCATTTCCTTCTTTAGGTTGGGAAAGTTTTCTTCTATGATTCTGTTGAATATATTTTCTGTGCCTTTGAGTCGGTATTCTTCTCTTTTTTTTTTTATGCCTATTATTCTTAGGTTTGGTCTTTTCATGGTGTCCCAAATTTCCTGGATGTTTTGTGTTATGACATTGTTGGCTCTAGTGTTTTCTTTGACTGATGAATCTATTTCCTAAATTGTATCTTCAATGCCAGAGATTCTCTCTTCCATCTCTTGCATTCTGTTGGTTACGCTGGCATCTGTAGTTACTGTTCGTTTACTCAGATTTTCCATTTCCAGCATTCCCTCAGTCTGTCTCTTCTTTACTGTCTCTATTTCAGTTTTCAAATCTTGAACTGTTTCTTTCACCTATTTGATTGTTTTTTCTTGGATTTCTTTAAGGGATTTATTGATTTCTTCCAATTTTTTGTTTGTCATTTCCTTGATTTCTTTAAGGGAATTTTTCATTTCCTCTTTAAAGGGCTCTATCATTTCCTTAAAATCATTTTTGTGATTGATTTCTTCTGCTTCTTTTGCCTTGGGATATTTAGGTCTTGTTGATGGGGAACCACTAGGTTCTGATGGTGCCATATTGGTCTTTATGCTGTTGACTGTATTTTTGTACTGGCATCTACCCATCTCTTCTTCCACTCTGTGTAAGTGTTGTCTGTGTCTGAGGGAGCCTATCTTGGTCCAACCAATACTCTTGGTCCAGTGGGAGCTCTTGGTCTTATTGAGGCTCTTGGTCCAATCGGTGTTGATGGACCCTGTGTCACAGGGAGCAGCTCTTAGTCCAATTGGCACTGGCAGGCTCTGTCTTAGGGAGGAGCTGCAGTGTTGGAGGGTGGGTGGGCTTGAGAGGGGTGGGGCTTGTAGGTTACAGGGTCTGGTGAGGGATGGTGGTAGTCCAACCTGCCTGCTGGCTTGAAACTGGGACTGTAATGGGTGGTGATGTGGGGGCACAGGGTTGTGCTTCTGTGCCCAAAACCTAGAGGTTGGGGTGTTTGGCTATAAAAACAAAGACTCACCTCTTAGTCCAATTGGCACTGGTGGGCTCTGTTTCAGGGAGCAGCTGCAGTCTTGGAGGGTCACTGATTTTATTTTTTGAGAAAGTCTTGTTATTTAGCCAAGGCTGGCTGAGAAATTATGCTGTTTCTTCCTCAGCCTTCCACATGCTGCTTTTTAAAGTGTGGACCACCACCCCTTGCTTATGTTGAACTGATATGCATCTGCGCAATTTCTAGAAAGAAAAAAAAAGACACAGATAACTAGATATATTTAGGTATTTGTGTCTTGCCAAAACTGAGGCAAATCCCTAGACTCTAACTGGTGCTTTCTTGAACAGCATTCTGGTACACACCAAAATTTCGCTGTCCCTTTTCTGATATTATTTTATCTCATTTATTAGACTGCTCACAAAATGCCTGGCTCACCCTTGTTTTTTGCTGGGGGCATTGTGAAACACGAAGGTTGTCTCTTGATGTTCTTGCCTTAATGTGTATGGCTTCACATTCAGCCAGACACAGAAGTTACCTGCTAAGGCTGCACACTTCCTGTCAGGAGCTCATCTCTGTTTCCTGCTTTCTATTCAGTGGTTTCCATCTGACATGCAATAAGTTTTAGTCATCATTCCCTGTGATAAGGACAGGGGAAGTGTGTTAACAGTCAACTCCTGTAACAAATATCTGACATTATTGACTTTAAAAGAAGGTTCATTTGGGGGCCCAGTTTCAGGTCTCATTGGTTCCATTACTTTTGTTGGTGATATAGCATAAAGAGAGCGCACATAGACCAAAGCTATTCAACTCAGAGCTGGCAAGAAGAGTGAGGAGCTGGACGCCTAGAATGTCCTTAAGACCATGCCTTCCAAGAGACCTCCTCCCTCTTTGGCCCCACATTTTAATGGGGCCATCACTTCCCAAGGACCAAATCTTTAACACAGTGACTTTTGTCTCAGATTTATCAGTTGCTACAGATGTGTTCATTCTCCACCTCACACCCTGAGTTACTGTGTGTACATGATGCTGAATAGCTGTGTGTTTCTGTGTATTCATTCTATCTCATAGTATAATAAAAGTCTTCAAAAGAAACAATAACCCTTTTCACATGAGGAGTACCATTTATACAAACACTCCTCATTTAACATAAAAACTCAGAACCAAGCTTTATTTGTCCCTAAAAGCTTCTAAAATTCAAAGGAAGCAACTGAATCATACTTTTCTCTTTGTTCTGCTAGCTAGTAATCAAAGGGAGTTTTGTTGAGACCATGGGCGTTTTAAATACAGGGGTACAACTGCCTGAGTTTGGTTATGACTGCTCTGCTGCTGGCAAAATTGTTTATTTTCTTCCCCCATGTTGTTTATTTTTCTCATGACAGGAATGGTTAGTTTCCTTTTTCTCAAAGAATAGTAAACAAATGCATGATTTCCATAATGAACTGTGTTGAGGGTGGGTGTCCAATGTTGTGGAAGAAACATATTTCTCTGCTCCAATAAAGATTCTAGGTGTTCAAAATGAAGACTGTGTTTACTTAGAGTATTGCAATCCATTGAGATCCATTTGAGCTCTTCAGTGTGGTAGTAATTTTGAGAAAAAGGAATAACAATGAACTGAACAAATTCTTGCTTTCTAGCAGAACAATATAAAATTTCAGCTTTTGCATTCAAGGGGACTAACAAAAGCCTCAATTCTGTGGGTTTCACTTCAGCTTGGGCTCTTTGCAGTTTGTAGTCACTGAGAGCAAAAACGTTTTAAGGTTCATGGATCCAAGGAGAACCGGAGAAGTGGCAGGGCAGTTAAGGGAGATTGCAACTCTTTTTTTTTTTAATTTATTTATTTTTCAAGACAGGGTTTCTCTGTGTAGCTTGCGTCTTCCCTGGAACTCACTTGGTAGCCCAGGCTGGCCTTGAACTCACAGAGATCTGCCTGGCTCTGCCTCCCGAGTGCTGGGATTAAAGGCATGCGCCACCACCGCCCTACCAAGATTGCAACTCTTTGATGCAGGATTGGTTCCTAGCACTGATGTTGGGTGACTCACAATACCTGGAACTCCAGCTCCAGGGAATTCAGTGTTCTTTACTGGCCTTTGTGGGTACTTGTATTCCTGTGACCCCCTACACACAAATAAAAATGAAAACAATTTTTAAATGACTGCAAAGCATGCTATAATTTCATATAAAACCGTCTAAAATCTGAGTCATTAGCAGTCCTCAGAGATCTTAGGCTGAGGACAAAAAAAAAGGGTGCAGTGATATCTGCTACCACCCCACTTCAAAAATATAACACATGCTTCAGCCCTAAGTTTTTGTTCTACATTGACATAAGTAAATTAAATAGCCTGGTATGTATTTTACAAATGATTTTTTACAAGTTTTCCCCAATTCTATAATTATTCTAATCTTTACTACATTTATCCAATGTATCTGAAAGTACCAAATACTGGAATTTAGTTGCTGCTAATTTATCTCAATACAAAATACATCATGAAGACTTCCATGTGTAAACTCATTAGTTTTATGGCTAAAGATAATTTAATTGAAGGTCAACAGTAGTTACTTACAAAACATCAGCTCTAAATCTGCACTAATAATTCTCAGGATGCACTGTACTGAAAGCCAACAAACTGGTACCCAGCACCTTCCTTCTAAGTGATGACTTTTGTACCTTGAGCCCAACTGAGCACTCTGCTCATGCTTAACTAACTCAAAGTGCATGCTTGGAAACACACCATCATTTGTATATCATTGTTATTCTTACTGAATATTTTCCTGGTAGTGCCACAACATTTTTTTCTTTATGCTATTAATTCTACTCAAGTTACTAAATTTTACATCAAATTATTAGACATGCACAACTCTGTGTTCCCCCTCTGATTATATGTAACAATTATTTTTGTATTTAATTTTATGTTCCTTTGATCCTTGATTAGTATATAGTCATTTGACACTTCTTTTCTCTTTTATTACTTTGAAATTAGAATTTTACTTACAGCATCAGACTTATTTAACTTCGAGGTGTACTAAAATTGAAGTCAGATAACAGCAAAGGTTATTGTCCAGCATTTAATTACTACTTAATACATCATTAAATAAATAACAGGTAAATGTGACGTAAACAAACATATTTGATATCAAAATGTGAAAATAGATCAGTTAAAACAAATATTTAGAAACTTTAAAAATGTTTTTAATTGAAATAGTTATACTGTTTTCTCCTTTTCCATTTTACCTCCCAGTTCCCCTCCCTTACACCCTTCCCATGTTCCCCATTCTCAAGTGAATAAGCTCTTTTTCCTTGATATTATCATTACATATGTGTGTGTGTGTGTGTGTGTGTGTGTGTGTGTGTGTATGCACAAACAACCTGCCCAGCCAATTTTTTTTTTTTTGGTGGTGGTGTATATATGGTCTACATTGGACAACTAATAAGGGCGCTCATCCCTGAGAGAGGCTAATTCTCTTTCTCCCAGTAGTCATTAGTTTTAGAACACTGTAAAGTAAGTGTTGCCATCATGAGTATGGGTGGTGTTATAAAGGGGAGAATTTCAATACAGAAGAGAAATTTATGACAGAGTGTTGGAAATACCTATGCTTAGGGGACAAAATAGCAAAAGGAGACAAAGATGGAACCAATGGCCCATGAGTCAGAGGTGGGTTCTTGCCACAAAATCCTAAAGAATGAAAATTGTAAAAGTCTTCGTAAGAAAAGGGTTGAAGAGGCAGAGGGCTCCCAAAGAGCAGTGTGACCTTTACGGTGGCAGAAACCAAAACGAAATTCTAGCTGGAGCTCGGCCGGATTGCTGTTTGAAAATTATGTGTTGGAGAGAGAAGGACATGTCTCAATGTTGTGATAAAAAGGATGGAAACAGAAAGAGGAAGCTTGGCTACTTTTAAACACTTACGGAGAGAGAAGAAACGATACTTGAAGTATGCAGACTGGGGAGAGAGCAGACACTATTTGTGGGAATGAAGGCGTGGTGTGGAGTGGGGGGAAGCTAGGGCTGCTGAAGGGGGGCTGGGAGAAGTAGCAATGCTGAGAAGAAGAAGTCCTAACAAAATGGAGCAGGTAGGGCAATGGCACCGCTAACTTCCATTACAGAGGACAGGAAAATTTATGTTGCTTAAAGTTTTCATTGCTGATGTAAGAAGCATCTACTCAGTGTGATACACTCTATAAAATATCACTATTCATAGATAGAGCCACTCTATGAAGAAAACAAAAATCAATAACGGCAAAGCAGCAAAACAACAACAAAAGCTTTTCAACCAGCAGAGACTATGAAGGCAGTCCAACCAGAATTTGTTTCGGTTTCTTTACTTCTCCAGGATTTTTGAATCATCTGGAAGTAGGGAGGGATAAAGCAGGGGGTCAAGAATGAGAGGAGAGAGAGAGAGAGAGAGAGAGAGAGAGAGAGAGAGAGAGAGAGAGAGGCAGAGAAGCTCTGGAATAATTCCCTTTTAAAAGCTGTTGGCCTCAACAGATAGATAATAATGAAACCCCAAGGTGTGAGGAGAGACATGCATACTAGATGAGTCACGTGAGCTATCTGCTTGGTAGGAGCAAATATTTGGGTTTTCTGATATTCTGTTAACTTGAAATGTAATAAAATTTCTGTGTATTTGCTCAAAAACAAAATGTTACCATGTTTTTTAACGTGCAATGGTCAGTGGAGGTTGGTCATTTATTAGATGAATAGAGAGCTTAGTGCTCACACCATGTACCAACAAACCAGTCACATTTTAGCATCCACAAAAAATCTGCCCTTGTTTATTATTTTGAGTGTTAGGCTGTAGAGTTACTTTGGTAGATAAAGTAGACAGGACATTTCAGCACTCTTTCCTATTAATATTCAAGATTTCATTCAATGAAATCTGTGCATTTGGTCTGAAGCTTCTCCACACAGGCCATTGCTTGCATTGTGCCAACCACTTTGCTTTCCAAACTAATGTCTTATGGCATAAAGGCAGTAAACACCCTTTGCATATGTGGAGGAGCGGCTGTGCTTTACCTGGCCTGCCACAGATTCAACACTGGTGAACTCACGTTGTTTTCCTGACAAAAGACGAATGATGGTCAATTCATCTTTCAACTGACCAGGCTTTTCTTCACCAAGCCAGCTCAGATCATGTCTTTTGGTGGGGGGATCTGTATGAGTTATTTTTCTCATCATTGTGACAAAATACTTTGCACAAGGAAGAGATATCTATTCTGTACACAGTTTCAGATTTTAATCCATCACGGCAGGAGCTGCATGGATGAAGGTGGAGTTGAGTCTGTGCCCATGGGGGCAGTAGGAGGCTGTCTTCACACTGTCGCTGACAAAAAAGGAGAGAATTAGAATGGAAGTGGTGAGGATGTAACCTCCAAAGCCATAGTGGCATGTGTGTGTGTGTGTGTGTGTGTGTGTGTGTGTGTGTGTGTGTGTGTTATATCCATGAGGCCTCAAATTTTATAGATCTCACAATAATCCAAGACAGCACTACCAGATGGGGACCAATTATTCAGAAACAAAATACCTTCTATGTAGATAACATTTCAAAATTTTCTTGAAATTTTAGTCTTTTCTGGTAACACTGAAATTGTTTGTAAATTAATAAAAAAAATTGAACATGGGTCTATCGAGATGGCTCAGCAGGTAAAGGTGCTTGCCTCCTTGCTGCTAAGTCTGATAATCTGAATTTGATCCCCAGAACCCATGTGGTGGAAGAAAAGAACCAGAATCAACTGCCACACGTTTTTCTCTGACCTCCGTAGGAGTATCATGACACAAATGTGTGCATGCACCCACCATCCCACAGCACATAAATAGACATAACAATAAGTAAATGAATGAATAAATAAATGAAGCATTAAAATCATATAAAGAATAAAGAAATGAAACCACAAAGCAAAACAAAAAAAAAAGAAAAGAAAAGAAAATGGAATTTTTCTTATCTTGGAATTTAAGACTAAGTCCACAATCTTTTTAGTTTGTGTCGGTACCTGTGGCCATGTCACTATATTCAAATAATCTTAAAATAAATATTTAAAACATACATTTTAATATTAAAATACTGTTAGAATATATGCTAACTTCATAACAATTTTGTTTTCATGGTATTGTTTCAAGAAGCATTCATGGCGGTTTGAAACAAAGCTCTTCTGAGCATTGCGTTTCTTTCCTGTTGTGTCTGGTTGACTTAGCATTCTGTGAAATTCAGCTTCTGATAGTAGAGGACCTCAATCCCATGAGGAACACCATCTGACAGGATCCAAGGTATAGTACCTCAGTCCTGTGAGGAATGCCCTCTGATGCGATCTCAGGTACCCTAAATGATCACAGACCCCTGAGGAATACCCTCTGAGGGTCTCTAAGGCTCCATGGGATCTAATCTGTTGTTTTAAATTTGACTCTTAGGATAATGGGAGTCTCACTTCAAATTAATTTTCTTTGACTGCCACACAGATTTGTGAAGGAGGACCTGTCTCAGAAACATGCACGCTTCTTCAAGAGCCTTTAAATAGACTGGTAATGACCACATTTGGACCTATCTTAAATAAATAAAAGCACCCTCTCTTGCTGTTAGAGTAATTTTCTCCCCACATAGTCCTACATACCTGAGTTAGCACTAGACTAGTATGTAGTCCCTTCCTTCACCACATCTGGAGAGCATGGATGCTTCTTGACATGCTTCTCTGTGCCCCCATCTTTGCTTAGTATGTTATCAGTCACCCCTCAACTGACTGTGTAGCATCTCCTGCCTTTTTTCTATGATCTAAGCTTAATGCAGCAAAAAACAACCCTTCAAAATCATCTTCCAGATCATGTCCCTCATCTGCCAAAAGCCTTCCATGATTTTCCACTTCCTATCCCATCTTCCATCACATACTCATTCATACTTGGATGAGTTCAGATGGCCGCAGGCACTGGTCTCCATTTTGTGCTTACTTCTCCCTTTACCTGAAGTCATCACTGTGAAGAAGCTGTGGATGATGAGTTTGTTGGGATTACTTACAGCCATGTAAGTGAGGAGTTAGTTAGAGGAGTATGGGTGTCTCAAAGGCAGCTGCATCGTTGCAAAGCTCACCCAGCATGTCTGACAATTCAGAAAATCTACATCCAGGGAGTTCTTTCTATGACATGCCATGCAAGCAGCTCAGCAGGTCTGTCTCTCTTCCCAACAGTTGTTATATTTATATAACTTTGGGGAGGGGTTCTGTGAGTCTTCTAAGTTTCAAGTCCCGATAGTGAATTCCTGAGCCCAGCAAGTCTGTTGACTCTATGAGCCTTCCCAAAGGATACCTGCCATCCATCAATCAGAATAAATTGCTAACCAAGTTAATCAATATGGTAAAATATGAAGATAGCATACAAGACCTCTCATTAGTTGGATGAGAAGGTATATTAGGACAGGAGGAAAGCACTTTTGGTTTTGTATTATATATTATGATTCGTTTCTGAGCTACTGGCTATATGCTATGATCTGTACTACTCTCTCTTGGTTACACAAGACTGGATACACAGGCTGAAAATCTGGAAGCCTAGGGCAAGGCTAAAATATACAAAGATTGAATAACCTTGTGTAGAAAGCAGGTAAAATGATTTGCTCTCCATAACTGATTTTCTTTGAACAGTAGTAGCAAGAGTTAAAGGCCAGCCTGGGTACATTGTAGGATGGGTAACTAAGAAAAGGCAGCTGATGGGAAGTTAAGTCTCTTGTTTATTGTCACACGACACTTCTACCCAGACTCCCAATGCATACCTCCTACCGCCCCACAGTGGGAAAGAGAAAAGCTTTGTATTTACTTTTTGCCAAGCTTCTTAGCAGCAGCCCTTGGGTTTGTGTCCACGCTATCTGAAGTGGCTTAACAAAATGGTCTTTTCAGCCTCACATTGTATTCACACACAGATGAGTTCTATAAATACACTGCTCTCCAGCAGGGTGCAGCCATTGTTCTGTGCCTTTACAGATTGGTACCTGAGCAAGGGCCCTGCAGGCTGACTCCTTAATTGTGTTCTGGAGGAGCTCTCTTTTGTGTGTGCTTTAGTAATACTGAGTGCTGCTGTTCTTCACCAAAATATGCTTTAGCTGTAATCAATTGAATCAGTCTTTCAACTTCACTTAATTAAATAAGCCCTTCACAATAACAGCATTTTTTTTCTTATTATTATGGACAGAATTCAAACTTCAACAACAACAAAAAAGATAGAGGCCCAGTTTTTATGCAAATAAGAATTAACATTTAAATGAAAGAAACTTGTTTAACTAAGGCTTGCTAAAGTGACAAATGAATCTTCCAGATTCTGTTGTGTTTAGCTTGTTTGTTTTGTTTGTTGCTCTTGGCTCTCCTGGGCAGCTCTGCTGAAGAGCTCTCTTCAGGCATGTGGGCCTTTCTAGGAGAGATCTGGGGCTCCGTCCTGCAGAGAGGCCAGTGATAGGAGGACAAAGGCAAAAGCAAAAAACGGCAGTTGGAGAGTTGGTGCCCTGTTAGACACAAAAGGAGCCCGCAAGGAAGAGTGCAGGCAAGATCAAGGCCATGCAAAACCCCAGGGAGCTGCGAAGTGAAGTTCCCCCTCCTTTTTCTAGTTTGAGAACCCTTTCCAACAAGTGGATACGTTCAGTGCAGAGGCTGAGATGTCTGTTTCAGAGCAATCGTTTTATGTTTGCTTTTGCTTTTCATCCACTGAGCAGAATAGTGTTTCACTTTCTGAGTGAAGAAAGGTGAAGAGAGGGACAAAAGAGGAAGAAAGTTACTTCAATGTCTGACCTGTTAGGATGACCTCCTAGTGTCCTGGTATTGGTAAGACCCTAGATGGTACCTCGGTACTTTTCAAGCAATGCTAAGCCCTGCCCACTCCAAGAACTTCTCAGTAAAGAAGCAGTGTATTTTTTCCAGCCAAACTATTACTCTTAGTAATAGTCTGTTATTATTATTAGACTGTTACCTAGACTAAGAAGTTTTTTTTACTAATATCCTGTAAAATTTGCTGCTAGCATACTGAAGTTTCTAAGGTCCCAGAGCTACAATATTTTAACAAATTTGCTAGACATTTTAAGTAAGGCCTGGAGAGATGGCTTAGAAGTTAAGAGCTCTCACAGAGGCTCGGGATTGGTTCCCAGTACCCACATGGCTTCTCACAACCATCTGTAACTCCACCTCCAGAGAATCTGATGTGTCTTCTGACCTTTGCAAGCCTCTGCATACGTGTGGTGTATATACCTAAACTCAGAAACACACATACCTATTAAAATAAATAAATACCAGAAAATTTGAGCCTATTTGTTCCTTCTCATTGTATGACAGGAAACCCAGCATACTCCCAAATATTTGGGACTCTTCAAAAGCTCTAAGCATTTGCTTCTACTGAACTTTATGCTTTCCTTTTGCCTGTGACCAGGGCTTCATACTAAGCCTTTGTGACACCACTCCCACCCTCCCAGCTTCCAGATAAGCACAGGTAGAGAGCAGGAAGCCCCTGCTGGGGGAAGAAAGTCCTTCATTTCCTGGGGAGCTTGAGAGAGCTGCCCACACATGGTGGACAGCAGCCCCCAAGCATCAGGGCCCTCCAACAGTAGACATTTTGCTCCTGTTACAGAAAGAATACAGATGTAAATGTAAGACCTTAAGACTCCTAGAAGAAAACATAAGATCAGTTTCTGAGAAATGATATCTTTATAGGGTTCCGAATGCATATGAAACAAAAGAAAAACAGGATATCCATATTGATGGACACTTGGGGTCCAACACTGCCTGGTGAGTGGCAAAGAGACAGATGGTCTACAAGTTTTATTTTATACATACGTGCATTGATGAAACAATAGTGTGAATTTATTAGATTTCCATTATTATATGACTTTTTCCAAGTAAAGTTAATAATTACATTATCTTAAAATCTCCATATCTATTTTTTGTATATGCTCTCACAGATCTGTCAAATACCAGACAATAATATTCCAAAGGCCAGAAACTTCTAATCATCAGCCAGTACTCTCATGTTTCATTTAAATTAACTTAGTTCATTTTTCCTGTGTCTGTGTGTAGATGTGTGTGTGTGTATGTGTGTGTGTGTGTGTGTGTAGATGGGGGTGGGGGTCCCTGCCACAGCAGGTCAGAGAACTCCTTTCTCTCTTTCCATCATGTAGGTTATGAGCACGGAACACTCTCAGGCTTAGTGGAAAGGTCCTTTATTCAGCGAGAGACTTCTCACTGAGGTGAGATTGCTTGTTTAAGTAATGATCTTATACCTGTTTCTTCACTAGAAAAAAAGATGAATAGGTTAATAGAATTATATTGTTTTAATTATGCTGATTCTCTTCCTTCTAGGGAAGACAGGGTTTCTTGAACACCACTCTCTTTCTCTTTCCTGCATCATTTTTTTTCCATGAATAATATGACACAGCAATTTCTAAGGAAGGGCAAATGAGAGGTCCATCCTTTTAATTAATTATTTTACAATTAAAATGTCTTTATTCAATTTTCAAAGATTAATGATGCTAAATCTATGTATCAATTTATAGAATGAAAGTGATTCTTCATTAGAAATTTTAGCAATATTGTTCCATCTTTCTCTTGGGTTCTAGTGTTGCTAACTGGACTGACATTTGGGAATTGAAAAAAATCTGCCCCTTAATATCCACCTGTAGAAATTGTATAATAATATTTTTTCATGTAGCCATTTGAATTCATTAATTTTGCTGGATATTCAGTGAGTTCTTTCAATTTAAAAACATAAGTCCTTCAGTTAGGAGCTATTAGTTCATCTTTGGTAAATCATTTGTCTCTTTTCTCCAACTTCCTTCTGTAAAGTTTCTTCTAAGTAAAAGTCAGATCAAACAAAGGGATGGGATTTATAGTGTTTCTGGGCTTGTTTCCATCGACAATGTCTTGATTACTTTGTAGGTTTTGTCTTTACTTTGAAAAGATAGTTTCTTGTTATTATTTTACTGTGAGAAGATGGCAAATTAGTGGCCTGGATGACAAGAGAAACTACTTAGAGAAAACACCCGCATGTGTAGGGCTGCTCTTCAGTATCTAGATTTCTGGTATGGGGACTTTCAACAGCCTTTCATGGATTATCCTTTAATTTTCTTCCAAAATGAAATGAACATGGCAACAACTGTTCAGAAAATACAGCAGAGAAATGTGGAGGGAATGTGTATTTTACAATTTCCTCACCAGTTTCAACCTAACTCCATGTTTGCTGATGCTCAGTTTTTCGTTAATCAGCTTCCTCAGAGACTAAACATTTCTTCCTCTAGTGTATATATTTGTAGAGTGAGAAAGAGATTTTCAATAAACTGCTGAGGGCTCTGTCTTACGTGTCTCTACCTTCTTCCAACTGGAAGTTCTCGGGGATTTATAAGGTGAGTTCATAATCCCGCAGAACCGATAGCTATCAGTCTGCTAGGCTTTGACTTCCTCTACTCCCTCTGCACCTTATTCTGTTGCCTATGAATTTATTGTACTGCTTTTTCTAATGTAATATTTCCCATTATTCTGTTTACATTCACTAGTGCTTATGTTTTTATTTAAAAAGTGATTGTTTGGGGGAAGGAAAGGAGATAATTACTGTGATCAAGGATTTGCATTTAATGCCCAGTTAAAAGGCACAATGTTTTAAGCTTACAGGATATATATTAACTTCTTGTCATTCTTCACCTTTTTCTGTGTGTATTAAATGAGCATTGTTGTAAAATGAATATCATAGTAGATGTCTGATGGCCCAGTTCTCATCCTGAGAGGTTAGGAAATCCCTAACCATGAGTAGTTCTGAGCAGGGTATCATTAGAGGGGAGGGAGTCCAGAAGTAAGGTGATGAGCATGAAGGGGCCTCGTGGATCATCACTGCACTATTGTTGGACCACTTACCTGATATCTACAACAAGCTACAACTTTACATCGTGCACTGTCCAGTGCTTCCTCTGCAAATTTTGTAATTGTTCTCAATGATTAAGAAAGGTGTCATTTTAATCTTTTATAGTTCACACTTCAAGAAACACTATTTTTACTGCCAATAATCCCAAGTGAAACTGCACTGAATTAAAGTCAGTTCTTTGTAACAAAAAATCAATCACCTCTGTTCCCCCCACTTATGGCAGAAAAAGCAAACAGCAAGATAAATGGCCTGTAGCATAAGTGAAGGAAACATTTTAAGCAGGCAGGAATTTATTTAGACTCCTTTATTTAATGTAGCATAAAAAAGGCAAACCAATGGAACCCAAGAAATCATCATCAATAAATCTGCCAGCTTTGTATCTTTTCCTTTAATTGACTAATAAACATAAGTCATTGGCTAGTTTTCTTAGAAAGCAAAATAAATCTGAATCTTCAATTTTCTATGTTCTACCTGTGACATTTTCACTTCCTCTAAGATGAAAAGTAATGTACATGACTAACTAATTACTCACCTGATGACTAACAAGGCATCAGAGATCACATTTGTGACCCAGCAGAAAAGTCTGTTAAGGCTATACTGTAAAACTGCTCAGAAGCAGTTTGGTTCTGCTGAATTTTATTAAAAGGATTTGCATGTTAGGTTGCAAAACAATAAAAGAATTAATGTAATACATATTTCATCCACAAAACTTAAAAAATTGGTAGGAAAAAGCATGAAGACTCAAAGTCACTTCTAAATGATTCCACACACATTTTAAATATACAAATAAGAACAGTGATGAAAATTAAACTAGTGTAAACTGATGTTCCAGCCAGTGGCCCATGCCCATAAGACAGTTCTCTGTCAAGTAGAGAATGTCTGAAGTTGTCCATGTGATTAAATCTGCTCTGACAGACACCATGTCTACAGCTGTGATATGAAAAGCAAATCCCAGATTGCTCGCTTATGGCTATATGTTACCCAGGTTGAAGGGAGAGTCTCTAGAAAGCTTCTGGAATGAGTACTTCTCCCTGTTGAGAAAGAAGTGCTCTGGGGGAAAAGATTACTCCCTGGGCCACTTGACACCTTGCTTTCTTCATTAAAAATAGGGCTGGAAAACATAATTGTGCTTCTGCAGTCCCATTTATCCCATGAGGGAAAGGCCTAGAATTTCAGGTTCATCTCTGAAATAATAAAGCTTCTTTTTAGAAAACTAAATGACTGATTATTTAAGCCATTGTTGTTTGTGTTCTTGCTATTTGCAGCCAGTATCAAGTCTACTTTATTTACCCGCCTCCTGTTATCTTTCTCCAATAGCCTTGCCTCCATTCTGTACTCCAGTCATATATGTAAACTCGAACTTCTCAAGATAGACCTCTTTGGTTATGCCTCTCTGCATAGATCCATTAAATAAAATTGGTCTGAATGTCCTCTCCTTCCCTATGAGTTTTTACTTACTTTTCATTGAATGAAATTTTAATGTTTCATTTCATGAGGTTTTACTTAACGAAATTATCTTCAATGAAAAGTTCTCTGTCACCAACACCCGCTCTACCACCCATCTTAGGACAACATGAACACATTGTTCTCTGGACTCAGGTCATGCACATCTTGTTTATGATCAAACAAATGCATGGAGAGGAAGGACTCTTATCTTAGATCTGGGCTTTGGCTCTTCTTGTACCAGCAATGTCTTATCCCAAAAGCTTTGCATGATCTGTTGCTTTTGGTTGTTCTGGCCTTAGTATGTACCCTCTACAATAAAGTTTAGATGCAGTGAAGGCAAGATTGAGTTTCTCTTCCATACCAATGAATCCTCAACACATCTGAAATAATGTTAAATTGAGGAGTCACAAAAGTGCTTGAAAAAACGACTCCCATCCTTTAATATCAGGCACATCACAGTAACAATATAGTAGGTGTAAGTACACTCCGTCCCTTAGGCCAAAACCAAAAGAATGTTCCACAAATGCTAGAAAATGTTATCAAAATGAATGCTCCTTTCTGCAAATTCACAAAGCTTCCATGATCATTTTCAGAAAGATCTTGTTTGTGGTTATCAGGAGTGGTAAGCCTTGTGAGGTCAGTTCTTCATAATGTCTATTATGGTCTTTGTAAATCTAGAGCTTAACTTTAAACAATCTTAAGAATATGCATTAAATGTAAACAATCCTAGGAAGACTCATTCCCAGAATCTGTAAATGGAAACCCGAGAAGTCAGGCCATCGATTGTTCAGCTTTTTAATGGGGGCTCCATGAGAAAATTGATCTTGAAACTGCTTTATTCCATAATAGAGATAGATGGGTACACCATTAAGAATTTATAGCCAGTTTTTAATCAGTTGAATTTTAGAGCAGAAACTAAGAAATAAGAAATTGAAGTTTTCTTTAAAGGAAGGATACACCTCACTATGCAAAGTTATTAAAATAAACAATGTTCAAAACAGTTCTAAGTTAAACAACAAAATTGAAAATTTTATGCAGAGTAAATGCGGACATCAAGAAGGAAAAACAAAGCCGGGCAGTGATGGCGCATGCCTTTAATCCCTCCCCTTATTCCCTCCTGCAAGAAGGTAAGGCCTCCCATGGGGAGTCAGCAGAGCCTGGTACATTCAGAAGAGGCAGGTCTAAGCCCCTCCCCCTGCCTCTAGGATGTATGAAGTGTCCCACTATAAGTAGTGGGCTCCAAAAGGCTGCTCATGCACCAGGGATGTATCCTGATCCTACTGCCAGAGGGCCCATTAAGCAGATCAAACTACACAATTGTCTCACTTATGCAGAGGGCCTAGTCCTGTCCAATGGAGGTTCCACAGGTGTTTGTGTAAATTTCATGAGTTCCCACTAGTTTTGTTTGGTTTTCTCTATAGGTTTCCCCATCATGATACCTGCCTTTAAACACAGTGATACTCCAGCCCACCAGTTAACTGTTGTTTGCCTGTTGTCAATACAAACAAAAAGGCTAGAATAGCATTCATATAAACAATCCTTTTTCCTCTTTCTCTTTCAAAGGCTTACTTAAAACATAGTGTCATCACTTAAACAATCAACTTCAAGACAGAGCTTCAAATCAAAGGCAATTCCTGTTAGTTTAAAAGAAAAAAGATTTACCCTGGTAAAGTATTTAAGTGGAATATATAATATGTATACAATAATAGTACAATAGATGCTTTAGAAGATCAAATAATTGAAATCTGCCTCTTGGTGAGTTGTCTCATGCAATCATATGGGTTTGGGACAGATTTCACATATAGAAAGGATAGAGCAACTGGAAAAATGAGAAAAACAAAACAAAACAACAAAAATGAGGTGAGCACCATGTGCCACGTAAGGGACATGGTTAGTAAACTTTCCTCACAATGATTGCGCTGAGGCACACTCCATACCCACAGACATCTCTGCAGCTGACAAGGTCACTGCTCCCATCACCAGTATTAGGATGTGAAAATACTGTCTGGTTCAATGTCACCTTTGCGACAGTGGGGAATCAGGTCATTAGAGGAGCGTGTTCATGGCCTGTTTGTTGAAGCTCTTGGGGTCCGGCTAGTGAGATGAGATCAGAAGACACAACAGGCTCAAGGTCATCTCCTTTGCTCTCTGCTTTTGACTTTAAAGATACACACACGAAAAGGACCTTTAGATTTTGTTTGTTTTTGAGAAGAAGATGGTTTGGGATCCATCTGATAATTGACTTTGTGAGTCATGCAAAAGGAGAGTAAACGGACTCACAGAAGTCTTATTTCCCCAGTACACATTCTCTGTTAATTGAAAAGATGAAATGCCTCATCTTGAAAGTCCAGCCATTCCTCTGGGGCAAAGATGGACAAGAAGTCAAAATGCAGGTCTCTAAGTCACATCAGCCAAGTTAAACCATTGCAACATAATTAATCTGCACTTGTATTTAGTACATAAATTACTTTAGCTCTTACTAAGTGTTGTACTATATGGAAATGTGAGTGGGAGGATCTGAAATTCAATCTGAGAAAAATATTAAAAATGAACTGGAAACATACATAAACATCTGCAGAGGGCTTGTCACTAACCATGAAAATCTGAATGTGTTTATTGGTAGAATTACACCGTGGTATTTCAGGTTCTGAGCACCTTAGCTCAGAGATCACAACGTGTGACACCAGACACAGCAAAATGCTATTGCTGCTCTAGATTAATTTGTTTCTGTTATAAATACATTTGTACTCACTGTAATATGCTTTCTGAATTAGGTGCTGAACAAACTTCATCTTCCAAGTCTTTATAAATATGTGATTATAACCCATGAAATTGGGTTATTCTTGAAAATAGTATATTTTCTTAAGTTGTTTTATTAACTGAGCATCTTTATATTTTCACTTATGAGGTAAGATGTGCATTGCTACAAAATCAGTTTCATACTCCAAACTGGTGCATATTGATTTACACGACTCATAAAGATCTGTCTTCAGTTTCCTTTGATCAAGACACTGCAGTGGCTTTTACCAGACATTTTGCAAATTCAGTTGCATGTTGATAACATAAAAAGTTGTTCAGGTTAAAAACTGTGGAGAAGATCAGGCTGATTTTCACATGTATTTTTTTTTGCATTCTAAATTTTATTTAAAATGAACTTTAAACATCATTACATCATTTTTGTCTTCAAATTAAGTGAATAATATTTATTTCTGATGCATTCTAATCTTTTACTTTTTTAATTTCTGTAGATTACAGTCTTTTTTGATGTTGAGAGAAGTAGAGATTAAAAGAGACATAATCAACATTGGCCCTCTGTTTTTTAGTCTGTGAGTCTTCAAAGCCTAAGTGTTATTACTTGAATATGACCTGCCTCTCCACACACTCAGATCATGTGCTGAATCTTCTAAGCTTGTTGTACTATTTTGGGAAATTGTGGAGATGCTGAGAGTTGGTTCTACCTGGGAAAAAGAGGTTACCAAGGGTGTACCTTCAAAGTGTACACACAGTCTCTGCTTCTCAGGCACTCTGAGGTGTAGAACTTGAACGCAGGCTCTTGTCACCATGATTGTCCCAGTCCATTGAGCGGAACACACGTTGACTAAAACCTCTGCCACTCTGAGCCAAACTAACCTGTCTGCTCTCAGTTGCTTATGGCTACCACTCTTTCAAAACTTCCAGAAAAAAGTAACTAATGCGGTAGCCCACTTCCACGGCATTCCTTTATAGTTCCATCTTTTTTCCACTTTTGTTATTGGGATGAAGAAACGTGAGTCAAAACAGAAAGCAATGACAGGAACAGATTGAGAGGGGAAAGGCTAGACAAAATCTGTATCAATTTCCCTCTGTTCAGAAGTGGAGGTGAGACAGTTCGGTGGACTGAGCTTTTGTTTTGTGTCCTACACATATAAGGGGATAAGAAAAAAAACTCCAAATGGTGAACTGCAGTATTCACCCAACTTCCCATCTTTCTCCTCCCTTCTCCAGTGGACACCTTACAAGCAGTAGTCTAAGCCCTATGTAAAAGCCTAGAACTAAGTCCAAATCAAATACTACTAGAAAACCAGAGTATCTTAGAGAATCTGAGCCAACAAGGGTGAGTTTGGCGAGTTACTTCTGTCCTCTTCTTCTTTGCCTCAGTTGGATCCTTGAAAGGCAGTTTAGTTTCCAGAAGGATCATAATATTTGTCAGATGTATCTTTCTCTGCTTCACCTTTCCAAAAATCCTCCTCACAGAACTCATCTATAGACCATTTCTTACCGGTATGTCAGGATTGAACAAATGAGCAAGTTGTTGCTTATTAATCCATTACTACATTTAAGCAGAATCTTTGTGGAACTGTGTTAAACCAAAAAAACGGCTAAAAATAACAATCGGTAACGAGGCCTTGTAGCATTAAGTTGACCAAAAGTAAAGTAAAGCTTGACTTGGGAAGCCTCTTAGATCCCACAGGAGTAAGGCCCCACTCTCCTCCACACAGGGTTAGCACTTTTAGAGGCTTTTGTCCTCTACAGCAGGGGTCAGCATGCTACTAATGCTGGAGCTAGCCTTCCAGCTGCCTGCTTTCCTAGATGACATTTTGCAGGAACACAGTCAAGTGCAGTCTTGGGTACAATGACTGTTTTCCTGCTGCCGTAGCAGAGCTGAGCAGCTGCAGCAGACAACATGTGGTCCTCAGAGCCTGAGATATTTGCTGGCTAGCGCTTTGTGGAAACATTTGCTAACTTCTGCTCCATAGGAGTAAGGAAACCAAAAAGTGTGGCAACTCTTTCATTTTCTCTCTATTCCTTTTCTTTTCATTTCCCCCTTTTTCTTCTCATCTTCTTTCATGTTCAGCTGTACAAGGGAGCTATTCAAACTTTTGTTTTGGCTACTTAGAAATTCTCAATTCAAATACTAAAAGCAATACATAATGGTTATCTCAAGGCAGTTTCCATTTCTGCTGCCTTTACATTATAGATAAAAATTGAATGGAATAGATAGTGAGTCTCTTACTTTGGTTACATAATTCCAAATCAATTCCTATTCAATTCACTTGTAATTACTTCTAATGACTGCTGACTTATCATGCTGGAAACTAAAGTTAAATACAGTCCTGACAAATGTCTATTCTCTTCTCAACTTACAGCACTGATACATCATATGTACAAAAAGAGAGCATGAATTTTTAGAGATTCCAAATATTTTCAGGATGGCATAGTACATAACAAAAACACTGCGTAATCTCTATGTATATTGAACTTTAAAATTACAAAGAGCCACTGTTTTCAAAATATAATTTTCCTAGTGTATTGATAGCCTGTCTCTGTTCTTCATAAAACAAAGCATGCTTCTCAGAAGCTGTTCTGTGTGAGTGAAGTAAGAGAGAGGAATTGGGAAGGGAAATAAACTCAAGAAAGGCAAAACCCTGCTGTTGATTAATCAGACAGAGCATTTAACATAAATATTCTCAGTGACAGTCACAGAAGAAAAAATGCAATATGTTCTAAAAAATTCAATCATTTATTAACCTATTTGATCAATATTGTACTTCCCTGCTAATTATTTATCTAGGTACTCTGGACTAAAAATTTCAAAATGACCAAGGCTAGTGAATAGTCAGAGAATATCTTCTAGACTTGGAATGTATTTGGAAAGAACTGGTGAAAAGGAAATGTCTGTAAAACTGAGCAGAGTTATTGTTGAAAAAATGGATAGTCTAGTTATTAGAAATATGTGATTACAGATGATATCTATCTGTATTAACAAATACTCACTGAATCAAATTGAATTACTCATAATAAAAACATTACAACTGAACCATGAAGGCTTTGTTTTGAGACTGGCCTTGTGTGTGTTGTTAAAATGTTAATCTGCATGTCCACATGTATTCATGTGGGTACAACAAAGCATTCTTTCAATTTGGTGCATTAGTTAGATATTATTATTCTGCTAAATTTCAATGACATAGTTACCTGAATAGTGGCATTTTTTTAATATAATCGATTTGATTTTAGATGTCTTCTTTGATATCTGATAGCCTCATCAGTTGTTTGTTTGTTTTGGAGTTGGATTCCTAGCTCTGCTTTGACTTATTCTAAGCAACAAGCAAGCACAAGGAAACATAATTTTATTCTCAAATGCTGGCTTAATTTAATACAGAAATGGTGATGACCAGATTTTTTTTTGTGTGTGTGTGTTTTCTGTTTTAAGTCTTATAATTACCCAAATTCATGGAGGGGGTTAAATGATTTGTTTAATTTGTTGATCTGTTTAAAGAAACATGCTATGCCATATGTTTTTTTTTTTTTTTTTTTTTTTTTTTGGTTTTTCGAGACAGGGTTTCTCTGTGTAGCTTTGCGCCTTTCCTGGGCCATATGTTAATGATACCTGGTGAACAACTTGTATAGATTAAAATAAAACCAACCACAGTGTTTTTATTTAGCGTACTCATATCTCTATGGGGGGGGGTCTCTCCAAACACCTATACTAACTGCAAAACTAGCAAACTAACCATATATCAAACTAGATTTTTTTGAGATCATAATATAATTACAACAGTTTTACTTTTCCTTTCCTCTCTGCAACCCCTCCCACATAACCCTTCCCAGTCTCCTTAAAATCAACGGCCTTTCCCCACTGTTATTGCATGTATATATGTACATACACATATATTCCTAACTATAACCTGCTCACTCCATATAATGTTACTTGTATGCATGCTTTCAGGGCTAATGTGTTGGCACTCTAGTAGTTTTTGATCTTCCCCATACCTGCTATCTTATGTTTTCTGTTCTTATAGTACATATTTCAATCTACTTGTTACTTTTGTTCATTCTGCCTTCAAAATGCACCCCTCCACACAGCTTTTCATGATCCATTGCTAACAAGTGGGACTAAAACTCCAACATCTACCTTTTGGATGTTTGCACTCTTTCTACACAGCTTTCCTCTTTCAGTTTTGTTATAGTTACTACAAGGACTTTCACCAAAGTTAGGATATGTTACAATTTTCAAGTGGCATCCCTTTTCATTTAATTAAAAAACATCATTAGGAAAAATCTTAGAATGTTGCACCACGGCCCTAACTTAACCATGTGAATCTGTTTGTTACTCTGACTCTGTTCTGTTGCTCAGTCTGTTTTGGGCCCTTGGAGTTCTATGTAAAGTCTGTCCCAACACCTAAACTTTGTCCCTTTCTCTAGTCACAGTTCTGGTAACCTGTCCTTCAGATCATCATTTGAGCATTTCTTGATGGAAATGTTGACTGGCAGCTCTCTTTAAATAATCCCAAGACTTGACAAATGAAATTTTAAGAAATTGGAAAGCTTTTGCAGCAAAAAAGAAGCAATTTAGAGTGGAGAAGCAGATGGAAGAATGGAAGGAAGTCTTTGTCAACTATACCACAGAAAAGAGATTAATATCTAGAGTACAAAAAGATCTGTAAAAATTAAACACCTCCTAAACAAATCATCCAGTTAACAAATGAGCCAGCATACTGGATAGATATTCTCAGGAGGATAGATACAAATGCCAATATGAATTTGAAAAACTGTCTAGCATCCTGAGCCACCAGGGAAATGCAATTTAAAATTGCCTTGAGAGTCTTGTACCACAGTCAAAATGGCTAACATCAAGAAAACAAATAGCATGAAATACTGATGAGCATTTGGAGCAGAAGACTGTTATACAGTGTGATGGGGATATAAGCTTGTGTAGCCACTGTGGAAATCTCGTGTAGGTTTCTCAAAAGCTTTCATGAACTTCAGCTACACCACTTGTGGGCATATTTGCAAAGAACTCTAAGTCAATATACAACAGAGATACTTGCATATTCGTGTTTATTGTTACACTACTTACAATAACCCAGAAATGGAATCAGCTTAGATGTCCACTGACTGATGAACAAGGAAGAAAATGTGGCACATGTATGCAATGGGATTTAGTAAGCCATAAAGAAAATTGAAATTATGACATTTTTAAAGAACACAGATGTAACTGGAACTCATTGTGCTGAGCATAATAAAACAGACTCAGAAATACAAACACTGCATATTTTTCTCTTTTATACTGAACTTGAATTTAAAATTATGTATGTAGGTATGTGTATGTATAGGACATACAATTTTTAAGGGGGTCACAAGAGGAGATAAAAATGGATGAGAGAGGAGAAAGAGAGTGTAATGGAACACACGAGACATGAAAACGTAAGTGGGAACATCTGGAGAAAGAAAGGGAACCAGCCAGAGGAAATAGGAGACCCAGAGGAGCACAGTGGGAGAGGACGAATCAGAGCAAAGTTTAAGTGTGGATGAAAATGTTACAATGAAACATTCATTCTTGTACTGATTTAAATAATTAAAGAGGAAAAAAGAAAGGAATGGGTCCTGCTAGTCTGCATGCTTCACAGTGTTCTTCCATCTTTGATTGCCCTCACAGTTTCTTATAATTGTCTAATTTCAGCTGTAAGCTATCCCCACCTACCCTGTCTTAAGTTCTATGAGAGCATTTCTGTTTATTGTCTGTTTAATGCTGTGCACTAAGAGCCTCGTGCCACACTTCGATACTCCGCACTAAACGGGCATCACATATATCTCCTACCTTCCAGTTTTGGAATTTGACTTTGCGATTTTCCAGTACCTAAAAGATGGCTTTAGAAACACAGTTATATCATGCAGGACATACATTAACTGAACAAATTTCTGACCATTCAAGGAGATTATTGAATTATTTTGAAAAATAAATCTCTGACATTAAGGCTCAGTGGATAAAGGTACTTGCTGCAGAACTACGAGAGTATGATGTTCTGGATTTGATCCTGGGAACCTGCATAAAAGGGAAAAGAGAAAACAAACTGCACAATACTGTTATGTAACCTGCACAAGCAAGCAGTGGCATAGGTACCACATAGTACACACACACACACACACACACACACACACACACACACACAGAAAGAGAGTAAAAAACTTTCAAAATCTAATGTACTTGAGGTATGCTAGCTTTAAATAGTAGTAGTAATAATTTGTCAATTTTATGCTTATGAAGCATTGTTTGTATTTTATCTCATCATAAACTTTCCTCACATAGGGTGCATTAAGAACCTGGGTAAATAAAGATACATGCTCAGCTATGTTCATAGCAGCACTATTTGTAATAGCCAGAACCTGGAAACAACCTAGATGCCCACCAACAGAAGAATGGATGAAAAAAATGTGGTACATATACACAATGGAGTACTACTCAGCAGAGAAAAACAATGAAAGCATGAAATTTGCAGGCAAATGGATGGAACTAGAAAAAATCATCCTGAGTGAGGTAACCCAAACCCAGAAAGACAGTTATGGTATGTACTCACTCATAGGTGGATTCTAGATATAAAATAAAGAACAATCAGACCACAACCCATAGAACCATAGAGGCTATATATATAGCATGGAGGTCCCTAGGACAACTGTGGCTTATAATAAATTTCAGTTTTACTCAATTATTGAAAAAAATAGCCAAATGAATGGAAACATATGAACTATGAACCAAAGGCTGAGGGGCCCCCAGCTGGATCAGGCCCTCTGAATAGGTGAGACAGTTGATTGGCTTGATCAGGTTGGGAGGCAACTAGGCAGTGGGACCGAGTCCTGTGCTCATTGCATGAGTTGACTGTTTGAAACCTGGGGCTTATGCAGGGACACATGGCTCAGTCTGGGAGGAGGGGCCTGGACCTCCCTGGACTGAGTCTACCAGGTTGATCGCAGTCCTCGGGGGAGGACTTGTCCTGGAAGAGGTGGGAATGGAGGGCAGGCTGGGGGTAAGGGGAGGGGGTGGGAGGGGGGAGAATAGGGGAACCCATGGCTGATATGTAGAACTGAATGGTATTGTAAATATATATATATATATATATATATATATATATATATATATATATATATATGAACCTGTGTAAGAGCCAGGTGGTGGTGGTGGCTCACGCCTTTAATCCCAGCACTTGGGAGGCAGAGGCAGGTGGATCTCTATAAGTTCAAGGCCAGCCTGCTTTACAAAGCAAGTTACAGGAAAGGCACAAAGCTACACAGAGAAACCCTGTCTCAAAAAAAAAAAAAAAAAAAAAAAAAAGAGAGAGAGAGAACCTGGGTAAGCAATCTGTTAATCTGTCAGGCCGTGGGAAACAGTGTAGCTAGCTCCAAAGACAGACCCATATGACAACAAAAACCTGCTGTCTTGCCCTTCTTCCAGGAGAAAATGGTCAGTGTGAAGATGATTTACCATTAGCCAAGCACTGTGCTAGGTACATTACATACAAATGTCAGTTATTGTAATGCTATAATTGACATACAAAACGTTTTCTACAGCATGGTGGCTACCAGGTTGGAGATGAATAAGACTACCAAGGCCAAGTGTCCGAACTTACTGATTAAAGCCCCGACAAATTTCATGGCCTCACATTTTCCTGAATCTGAGAAACATCCTAGCTTTGGGAGAAATAAATCTGTTCCCAGTTTTTTAAAGTTACAATAAACATGATCCTGCTACAATCTGGCCATATCTATAAAAAGTCTTATTTCACTCTTATTTATTAATTTTTAGCTATGTACAACTAATATCTTGGTAAAATGTTTTTCTAGTGAGGAAGTTTTGAGAGAAAGAAGGAAAGAAGGGATGGAGGAAAAGAAAAATAAAATCTCTCTATGTGGCCAGAACTTCACAGGTCTTATTATATTATACAATTTTGTCATTACACCTTTCACACCCTCCTCTCCTTTCAATTGCCCTACATTTTTTTTTTGCTTTTATTTGTTTTTAAGGTGAAAAGCATGTATAGGGGTACATGTTCTTCCCTGTTCTCAGTCTTGACTCTCAGCCCCAAAACATGACCTAGGTGTCCACACATACTGTGCCAAGAGATCTCTGTCCTCTTGTGTAATGTCCTACTTGGGGTCTTTGAAGAAAATGTCAGTAATTTAATCAGCAGAATCTTTGAAACTATGAGAAAACAAAAGTTTATTAATGTTTAACTTAGCAATCTTAACTTTTTGTTTATTTGTTTGTGTGTTTTTTGAGACATGGTTTCTCTGTGTAGCCTTGGCTGTCCTGGAACTAGCTGTGTAAATCAGCCTGAACTCAAACTCACAGAGATCCGCCTGCCTCTGCCTCCCGAGTGCTGGGATTAAAAGCATGCACCACTACACCCTGCCATCTTAACTTTTTAATACAGAAAAGTACTGAGACCCTCAACAGGTATTTCTCTTTGTGTTGTGCCAGGGCTTTAACTCAGGCCATCGTACATGCTGCACAGCTGCTTTGCCACTGTATACACTCAGCCCAAGGCCTTTCTGTTTAAATGTTAACAGATATGCATGCAAGGCATGTTAAGATAAGTCAATCACATTATCATGAGGGTTGGAAACTGTTCTCTTTGACCAATACTAATGAATTATATTATGTGTTGTGTTTGATAGTATGGGTTTGCAACTTGTACAATACAGGGTGCTTAAGCTCAACTAATGTCTGCCAAATGACAAGTGGCCAGGAGCTTCCTGCAACCATCCTAGAGGGAGAAGATAACTTGGTTAATAAAAATGAAAGCAAAATGCAGGAAAATGGTAGAATGACTGTTTCTTCAATCCTACCCATTGTTAAAGAACCTTCTTAACCATATTCTAAACTAACTATAATAACCTAATGATGTGTGTCAAAGTGTCAGCAAGCCATTTGAAATTGCTAAGAAGCCTACGGAAATGAACTTTTAAACCTCTATTATTAACAAAAATGCTGCTGGTCATAAGCACACAGACTGTCTTGTGCATCAGTTAGAGTCCAGCAGACAGTAATTGGCAAACATTTTTAAACTGCGAATACAGAAGCTATTTTTCATGACAACCAAAAGTTTGGGGAATAGGATTTTCCCCTTGGTTCAATTGAAGCTCAAATAAATACTTATTTACCATGGATTTATCTCATTTTTTAAAAATTCTATGTTTGTGATTGTTTTAAAATATATAGAATATATTCCACAAAATGGAGATTTACTATTTACATTTCAGAATTCTGTATCAAGGGTTTAAGCTACAATGTGTTAAGTGTGGCATGCAGTTGGTAGCTTTGGCAAGCACTCTTTGACAAACGTGGACTTTAGTCAGGTAATATATTCATTATATACATTTCATCATTTATTCTTCACAACCTGAGCTGATGATCTGATACTTTGATTGACAGGGTTATTCTAAGTTTCTCCTGATGTCTGCCAAAGTTTTTAATAAGCTCAGAAAACTAAGATCAACAAACTGGAAAAATTTTTAACATTTAATGATTTTTAAAGAATTAGGCAACCTCACATTTTTTTAATTCCCACATTTTTTAAAAAAATATATTTTTCTTCTGACAAGAATGAATATAATGGTAGATTTAGTTTGATGAAAGCATTGAAGTCTTCACCCAGGTGAATTTTCCACTAATTTCTTTCATCACAGCAAAAAACCCCAAGTATCATTATTCTGAGAGTGATTTCCCACTAACCAGCAGCCCCAAAGACAACTATGACATGCTTTGGGCTCTAGAAGTAGGTTAACTAGACTAGATTGCTATCTCAGAATTTCCACACTGTCCAAGCTAATGAGAGTACCTTCAAACATTTGTTAAGTAGCAAGGATATCTGCACTGAAATTTTTTCATTTTTCCCTTTTATTGAAAATAGATTCTTCTCTCATACAATATAATCTGATTATAGTTTCACTCCTCCCAGGTACTCCTGCCTCCCCTCAAATCTACTCCCTTTATGTCTCTTATTAAATAAGAAAATGTTTCTAAGAGATAACCAAAGATGGTAAAAGAAAATATAAAAAGGTACAATGAAAACCATCATATTAAAGTTGGATAAGACAAACCAAAAAGTAAAGGGTCCTAAGAGCAGGCACAAGAATCAGAGAGCCACCTGTTCTCACACTCAGGAGTCCCATAAAAATACTAAGCTAATAACTGCAATATATACACAGAGGACCTGGTGCAGATCCATGTAGGATCTGTGCTTCCTGTTTCAGCTTCTGTGAGTTCACATGAGAGTTGTTTATTTGACTTAGAGGGCCTTCTTCTCCTGGTGTCCCCCACCCCCTCTGGCTCTTAGAAACTCCATAGGATTCCCTGAGCTCTGAGAGGAGGGATTTGATAGAGCCCTCATATTAAACTCTTTCTCCACATAATATCTGGCTGTGGGTCTCTGTGTCTGTTCCCATCTGCTGCTGGAGGAAGCTTATCAGATGATGAGTGAATAAGATACTAATCTATGAGTATAGCAGTCATTAGGAGTCATTTTATTGATACTATTATTAATAGTAGTGTTTGGTTTTACTCTAGGCTATCTAGTCTCTGGTTCTTTGTTACCCAAGCAGAGTCAGGTATGGATTCTGTCTTGCTGAGTACATCTTAAGTCTAATTTGACATTGGTTGGCTCTTCCCACAGTTCTATGCAACCTGTGGTAGTTTGCATGTACTTGGCCCCCATAATCTCATAGAATGGCACTATTAGGAGGTGTAGCTTTGTGGAGTGTGTATGGCCTTGTTGGAGAATGTGTGTCACTGCGGGAGTGGGCTTTGAGGTTTCCTGTGCTCAGGATACTGCCCAGTATCTCAGACCACTTCCTGTTGCCTACAAGATGTAGGACTCTCAGCTACTTCTCCAGCACCATATCTGCCTGCATGCTGCTATGCTCCCTGCCATGATGATAATGGACTGAACCTCTGAAACTGTAATCTAGCCACCCCAATTAAATGCTTTCATTTATAAGAGTTGCTATGGGCATGGTGTCTCTTCACAGTAATAAAATCTCTAACTAAGATAGAAGCATTGCCCTAGCATATTTTGCAGGCACGACAGGCTCTAGTTCAAAAGTTGTATGGCCTGTAATCAGACTTTCTTTGGACTACCACCTCCTAAATATTGACATGAAGACTTTTTATTAATTATGAAAGCTTGGTCTTAGCTTAGGCTCATTCCCAACTTGTTCTTAAAACTTAAATTAACCAGTTTATATTAATCTACATTTTGCCACAATTCTTCTTACCTCTTCTCAGTACCTTATGTCCAACTTCCTCCATGTCTGGCTGATGAATTCCTCCCTGACTCATTCTCCCCAGAGTTCCTATCTCTGCCCAGAAGTCTTGCCTATCCTCTTCTGCCTAGCTATTGGCCATTCAGCTCTTTATTAAGCCAATCAGAAGGTGCCTTAGGAGACATCTTCACACAGTGTGGTCAAATATCCTTCAACAGTGGTCAGATTGGTGTCCATGCTTCTCTTTTAGTAGCTTGCTTAATATCATCCCACACCAAAGACACTAGAACAGAGTGGTGAAGGCTCCATGTAGGCACCAGCTGGACTTCTTCATGTTCAATGAATTGTGTGGGTGTTGTCCTTGGCCATGGGAGCCTGCTGTCAGTTTGCAAAGAGCAAACCATTGTCTTAGCAACAGCTTGAGTTGTTTGGGGGATTTCCATGGTACTACCTAGGCTAACAACTCAGTAAACCTGTCCAGCTACTGAAAGCCTCCTTTGGTAACAAGACATGTCCAGTTGAGATTCCATATGCCCATTATTAGGCGACCTCATTAGGATCACCTTCATATATGTTAGAAAATTTCTACTACACTAAGTTTTCATATCATCCCTCAAATGTCCATCATTTACAGCTGTCTCTCCCAACATTCTCCCCCTCTACCCTACCTTCCCTCCTTCTCCTCACATGATGGTCCCATTATACCTGTCCCTATCCACTCCCAGTCCATCAGTAAAATCTATTCTACTTTCCCCTCCCATGTATATCTATGTGTCCATCCTAGATGCTTTCTCTATACCTAACCTCTCTGGGTGTACAGATTGTAGCCTGGTTACCATATATTTAACATTTAATATCCACATAAAAGTGAACATATACCAGATTTGTTTTTCTGGGTATGGGTCTGGTTTTGATTAGGGTGATTTTTTTCTAGTTCCATTCATTTGCCTGCAAACTTCATGAGGTCAATTTTTTAACAGCTTAATAATACTCCATTGTGTAAATATACCACATTTTATCCATCTGTTCTTCTTTTGAGGGACATCTAGATTGTTTCCAGTTTCTGGCTATTGCTATTATGAATAAAAAAGTGATGAACATGGTTGAACAAGTGTCCTTGTGGTAGAATGGAGTGTCCTTTAGGTATATGCCCAAGAGTAGTATAGCTGGGTCTCAAGGTAAATCAATTACCAACTTTCTGAGTTTCTGCCATATTGATTTCCATAGTGGCTGTACAAGTTTTCACTATCAGTAGCAATGAAGCAGTGTTTCCATTGCTCCACGTTCTCACCATCATGAGCTGTCACTTGTGTTATTGATCTTAGCCATTCTGAAGAGTATAACAAAATCTCAAAGTAGTTCGGAGTTGCATTTCCCTGATGGCTATGGATGATGAACATTTCTTTAAGTGTTTCTCAGCCATTTGCATTTCCTCTATTTAGAATTATCTGTTTAGATCTGTACCTCATTTTTTTTTTTTTTTTTTTTTTTTTTTTTGGTTTTTCGAGACAGGGTTTCTCTGTGTAGCTTTGCGCCTTTCCTGGAGCTCACTTGGTAGCCCAGGCTGGCCTCGAACTCACAGAGATCCGCCTGCCTCCGCCTCCCGAGTGCTGGGATTAAAGGCGTGCGCCACATTTTTAAATAAGACTATTTGGTTTTTTTGAGATCTAGCTTCTTGAGTCCCTTATGTACATTAGATATTCATCCTATATCAGATGTGGAATTGCTAGGACTCTTTTCCCATTCTGTAAGCTGCCACTTTGTCCAAATGATGGTGTTCTTTGCCTTACAGAAGCTTTTCAGTTTCATGAAGTCCTGTTTATTAATTGTTGACCTTATTTCTGTGCTGTCTATGTTCTCTTCAGAAAGTCTTCTTCTGTTCCAATACATTCAAGGATATTTCCAACTTCCTCCTCTATCATGTTCAGTGTGTGTGGTTTTATGCTGAGGTCTTTAATCTATTTGGACTTGAGATTTTTACAGGGTGATAATAATTGATCTCTTTTTATTCTTTTATGATTTCTGCAATTTGACCAGCACCATTTATTGAAGATGATATCTTTTTCCAGTGTGTATTTCTGGATTCTTCATAAAAAATCATGTGTCCATAGGTGTGTGCATTTATACCTGGGTCTTCAATTTGATTCCATTGATCAAGATGTATGTTTTTATGCCAATACCATTTTTATTACTATAGCTTTGTACTACAACTTCAAATCAGGAATAGTAAGACCTCAAACAATTCTTTTGTTATTCAGGATTGTTTCAGCTATCCTGGATTTTTTGTTTTTTTAAATGAAGCTGAGGATTTTCATTTTAAGATCTGTGAAGATTTCCACTGGGATTTTGATGGAGATTACATTTAATCAGTAGATTTATTTTGGTGGGACAGCCATTTTTATCATGTTAATCCAACTGATCCTTGAGCATGAAATATTTTTCTGTCTTCTGATATCTTCTTCAATTTACTTTCTCAATGACTTGAAGTTTTTATCATACAAATCTTTCACTTGCTTGGTTAGAATTATCTCAAGTTATTTTATATTATTTGAGTCTATTATGAAAGGTGTTGTTTCCCTGATTTCTTTCTGCTTTCTCACACTCCTGTTAACTTCTCCCTATTGATGGATTTTTAGTCACATTCACATTTTCTTATACTTGAATTCCTTTCGTAGAGCACAAGTCTCACATTACCTGAGTCAAAGAGAGGTTTGAATATATCTTCTTAGACAGTTCATATCTTTTCTGATCCCAGATGTGAAACAGGTACATCACCTCTTATCAAGATGTTAGTGTTCACCACTTTGAGTAATGAGCAAATGATATAAAGAATCAGAGGCCATTTAGAAATTATAAATTAAGGAGAACATTTTAATAGTGAATAGTAAGAAGCATGGATTAAGGTACTAAGCAATTACTTAGTGTCTCAGTCTTCCTAATGACATTGCTTGACTTGGTGTTTTGGCTCACTCATTTTTGAGTTCATGGTATCCTTCCAATACATTTCTATGCAGCTTAAATCTGACCCATTAGAATTTGGTCTATATGTACCTTTGCAGAATGATCTCTAATTATACTTCTCAGCAAAGAACATCTTACAGTCACTACTTGCCATGATCCTACAATATTCTATGTCAAATACTCAGTACTGTTTTCTTTGGCTAAGGTTCTCCTGACCTGTCCTCCATTTTTCAGGTTCATAGATGAGCCCTGCTATATCTGTATGAGGCCATCTTTCCTTCAGTTATGGAAAGACAACACAGCATAAAGGAAGATAGACATTGACTTGAACCCATGCCACCATATCAATGCTTCTCTATGGACCCAGATTCTAGAGTTCATCTTTATTTTAGAAGAATATTTCAATTTGTTTCAGGTGAAATAGTTAAGTCTTTATGAAAAAGTGTGCTTTATTCAAATTTATATTGTTCCCTGATCTTCTAGGCTTAAAATAAGGATGCAATTATTTTTCTTTTTATTGTGACATTAGTGAACACATTTGGGGCCTTATATATAGTAGGTAAACACTATACCCTGGGAAAGAAGTTATGAATATACTAAGATTTCATTTCATATAGTCAAATGTAGATCAGAGTAAGTATCTAAGATTTGTTGAAAAATAAAGCAAAGGAGATGAGACTTTTAGCCAGAGTCATTTTATGTTGTTTTCAACCAGAAACCCTGACCTGGGGTTTGACTTCAGGTCCTTATCAAGGACCGACCATAGTCAGTTTTATTTTTAAAATCACTATACACTTCTGAGAAATTACTTAAGAAGTAACAAAGCTAGAAGTCCAATATTTTTTCTAATTATTAAGATTGCTAGTTTTTCCTTTTTTTTTTTTTTTAGTTTTTCCTTTTATTATGATTACTAAATGTGAATGCTGATAATATTAGTAAGCAAATGATATAAAACCAGTAATAGAATATTGATCTTTATACTGATATATTAGTGCAACTCTGAGTCTTTGTCAAAAAAGCTTTGTGTAGTGGATGACATTTAATGCAGGGACTCACAGCTGGTCAAATACAGAAAACAAGTTTCTCTGGGGCGCTCAGCCATAAATAAGACAGCTATAGCCAACAATCTCTCCTAGGTTCAGGGAACATTGTGGAAAAGGGGCATAAAGATTGTGAGACCCAGAAACTCGGGAGAACTTGGGTGAAACAGTGTCTTCCAGAAACGACACTACTATTGCACTTATGAGCTCACAGCATCTGTGGTTCCCTGCACAACTCCTGCACAGGATAACCCGGTCAACATTCCATAAGGATGAGGGAGGATATGAGTCCCCACCCATTGCTATTGACATATATTAGCTGTGGATGGGGGGGTCTGTCATCTTTAAGGATATGCCCCCTGGTAGGTTAACCATGCTCCAGTGGATGGCCCCAGACCCATGCTAAATGGGCAGTAGTAATTAGACTCAGTGGGTTACATAAAAGTTACCACAAAAGACATTGAATTCAGAAGATAATTTTTTTGGGGGGGTCTAGTGTTGGAGGGAGCAGAGGTGACTATGATAAAATAAATGGTATACATGTAGAAAATTCTCAAAGAATAAGTTGCATAACTATATAGAGAGATGTATAGGTAGACGTATGCAGTATTAGAGCAAGAATGTTTTAGAGCCTTGTCCAGATCTAAGATTCAAAGGCCTAAACTCTTAGAAAATTTTATTGCTATTAAATATTGTTTGATTGAACTATGGAGCTCTGATTTTGTGTTGCATATAAGCTATACATGCCAGCAACTGAGCCCCACACCAGGGTGGTCATTAAATTGTGCCATTCAGAGGTGAAGCAGTGATTTCTTCTTAGAATTAACCATAAGGTAATGCTGGAGCAGGGTTTTGCTTTGCAGATTAAAGGAGACATCCTTACTCCAATGACCCACTAAAGTACTTTTCTGCATTAGATATATTTACTAAAATCTATTCCAGGAGTAAAAAAATGAGCATTGTGCATGCACAGTATAATAGAATAATGAGCACATTACCCATTATAATTTGATTGAATATTATGATTTTAGTATTTATTCTACTCACCTACAAATGTTCTATTCACATGTTCTAGTCTGGAAAGATATGGTTATATCTCTCCTCTTCCTATAAGGAAGGTGATTTGGTTTTCATTTAACTGATAATCAAAGCCTTTCTTTGTGTGTGGATGATCTAGGAGGAATTCAGTGGTCACTGGCTGCTTAGAGCTATAGAACTCTACTCACATGGAATTTCATGTTAAAGGATTTTATCTAAAACATGTAAAATTTGTGGCAAATTTGGGTCTCAGTGTAGACAAATTTCTGAACAGTGTTATTAAATAAGAAACACAGAGCCAAATACGGGGGTGAAAGCCGTAGAGAACAGAGCACTAGTGATAGCTGCCAACTAACCTTAGCTCACTACACCGCCATCGCTTCCCAAGAGAACCAAACCAGCTTCTTCCTGTCTAACCTGTGCCTTTATTGCCTTGCTGTTCTGCCTTCTCTTTGGCTCTTAGTCCAGCCACCTCACTTCCTTGTCACTGCCTGTCTATACTGACCTCCAGGTCTCTATGGTTGGTACTGGGATTAAAGGCGTGTGTCACCATGCTTGGCTGTGTCCTTGAACACACAGAGATTCTGCCTGCCATGTGATCAGATTAAGGGTGTATACTACCACCGCCTGACTTCTGTTTATGGCTGACTATGACCTCTGATTTCCAGGCAAACTTTATTTATTAACATACAAATAAAATATCACCACATCTCAGGGGCTTCGAGTTTGCCCTTTTTTAGCCTGTGTCTTTTAAACTCCACACCCTTCCAATGTGGCTGGCTACCTCTAAGAAATTCTAATGGGATTTAGGGCAGCTGAGAGATTTATATATCTACACTTAATGTAAATGTCATGTGTCTTGATTACTTCTCTATTGCTGTGACAAAACACAATGACCAAGGCAACTTATAAAAGAAAGTGTTTAATTGAGATTGTGGTTCTAAGGATTAGGGTTCATGATGGTGAAGCAAAGGCATGCTGGCAGGATCAGCTGAGAACTCACATCTTGATCTGTAAAACAGAAAGACACAGGCACACTGGGAAGAGTGTACATCTTTCAAAACTGCAAAACCTGCCCCCAGTAACGTACCTTGTCCAACAAAGCCACACCTCCTAATCCTTCACATAAAATTCCACCAACTGGGACCAAGTATTCAAACACATGAGCTTATGTGAGGCATTCCTGTGCAACCACCACATCTTGGTATTTTAAATAAGTAGTATATTACAATGGAAAACACATTTTAATATAAATTGTCAATGAAAATTTTATAACTTTTCGATGACAGGTTCTATATATTTCCATCAGATTTATTTTGCCTGCCTGGTGAAGCCATTTAGAAATCCTACAGAGATTAGAATTAAAAAAAAAAAAAGAGTTAGGGGCAAGAGAGAAGTTCCAGGACACAGTGGTGGAAGCCTCACATCTGGACTAACTCCCTGGACACATAGCCTTTGGCTACATCTTCTCCTGGCAGAAGAAGTGGAGCTGGGCTCATGGTTTCCGGATTTCACAACATTTCCTAATGATAAAGTTCACTTGTGGAGCTTGTGTTTTCCAAAAGGGTATATTCTCAGACTCAGTTCAATTCTACTGAATCCGGATGTCAAGTGAAGCCTGGAAGTGAAATGTGACAGGATGTCCAGGTGATTTTCATCCCCTCAAAGTTTGGAAATCGATGACCTCACCAGCCCTGCTCTTCGGAGTCAGGCTGTCTGTGATCCTTCTAATCTACCCTTTATAGTAGTTGCTTTCACCAAGGCTGTAGAGTTCAGAGTAGAGATGGTGGAAAGCAGGAGAGATGATAGTTGTAAAATGAAAATCACAGGGGATCTTTGATGTGTAAACTGAATTAAAAAATTCTTAATAAGAAAAGAATAAAATGAAAATCACATTGAGGAAACTGAGGATCTTGCTCAGTAAGTAAAAGCAGTTACCTTTTTATTTTTTAAATTAATTTTTAAAAGGAAGTACTTTTTAAAAAAGTAAGTTACTGGAAGCAGTAACACCCCACTATAATCTCAGCACCCTGATAATGAGATGGGAGGTACAAACAGGAGACTGCAATCTTGAGTACTCAGCACAGCACCAGAAACAGCAAGAAGACCATGTCTCAAAAGTAAGGTGGGAAGAATCAATGCATGAAAGATGCCCTCTGGCCTACACACCTACATCCCCAGGCACATGCATGCACACATGTGCATACACACAAGATAATTTAAAAAATAATTCTATTTAGCTTTTTCTTTGAAATAGTAAAATAATTTTATAATACTGAGTGTTCAGAAGTTAGTTGTTATGTGGGAAAGTTCTCAGAATTAAAACAGAATCACTTTTCATCAAATCGTATGGTACAGTTTGAATGGGGATTTTCTCCCAGGGGCTGATGTGCTGAATGTTTTGTTGGTCGCTAGTGGCAATGGTTTGTAAGAATCTGGGAATGTGAGGAGGTAGGGCCTGGTCAAAGGGAATCAATTACTGACAGTAGATCCTTAGGGTCATGTTATCTAACTTCAGCTTCCTGTTCTCCTTCTTTTTGCTCCCTGTGTACCACAGGTGAAGGCCTGTCTCTGCCACACAGTCTCACCACCATGATGTTTTAACTGACTACATGAGGGCAAAATGCTATAAACAGAGCCTTCTGAAACAATGAGCAGAAGCCTTCCCATTAGTGATTTTGTCACAGCAATACAACTACAGTCTAACAAAATAGTGCTAATACTACCAATAAATACTAATAGTAATAATGCTGATAAACCTGGGAAGTCATTGTGGATAGCTTGTGGTGCAACAAAAGACTGTGCAATATCATAACAGGTGATATTATGCACACAGGCTGTAACACTGCAACCTTACCTGAAAACAAATGCTAAGCATGAATGTCTGCCCTACACCCGTCTGTTTCAACTTGGGCTGATACTACCTGATGCTGACCTGACTTGAAATCCTTACATAATCCCCATTGTCCTTAAAAAGCCCTACCACCTGGACCCTTTCCAGTGTACAAATAGTACATCTATGTTATTTTTAATGTCTATTATGAAATCAATTTACTTTTTAATTCTAATCTTCTCCAGTCTCTTTGTTTTATTGTGGAATGCGTGGATTGTCAATTGGTCTTCTCATTTTTATTGTATTTTTCACAATGTTGTTAGGACACAAGTTTTCCTTGTTTCTTTCCCATTGCTTAGTTTTTATTCACTTACTCATTCTTATTTTTTTTTTTAAGGTAGGGTCTCGGGTAGCCTAGGCCGGCCTCAAACTCACTATACAGCTAAGGATAACTTTGAGTTTCTGAGTCTCCTACCTCCACAGCTTGAGTGTGGGAACTACAGGCATGGACCACCGTACCTTTGTTATGTGGTACTGGGCATCAAATCCAGGACTTAGTGCATTCCAGGCAAGCACTATGAACTGATCTACATTAATAGCCCTCTTTCACAGTTAACTCTGTTTTAAAAATATTGTGGTTGAAGTATAGATGTGACATGCCACAACAAACACTTATGTGCAGTGTATGATGGATATATTTTATCCCAATCTTAACTGCAACAAATATATTTTCAAACATTTCTCTAAACAGATAGTGAAATACATCTTTCCATGTTAATTTGAATTTCTAATTTCTTAAGTAGATTCGCTAAACCTTCACTAAAATGATTTTTTTTTAAGTCACCATGTTCTAAGTACAACAAAATGTTAAAATACTTGCTGGCAATAACTGAAGAAATAGTCAGTTGGTTTATCTCAATACACATTTCTAAATGACTTCAGGATTGAGAAATTAATTTCAAGCATAAGTTCAATATGTTAGGGACTGTTTGGAAATCATGAAAACAATGTCATTGTCACCTATAAAAATGTCAGCTGCCTTCTGAGAAATTCAAAATGTTGTCTCATTAGTTTCACATCTCTTAGTTTTTATATTTACGGCTTCAGAGTTGTAATTCTTCCTATAGAGATTTGTTTTGTCTGCCATGACGTGATGAGTCTTGTTTCTTAGGGAAATTCTGTATTTTTTTTCTAGAAATCTTAACTTTTGTTCATCTTACATTTTGCTTGTGAATCTAGAGACCTCACATTTAAACTTAGTTGAGAAAAGTAATGAGAGCAATAAAATACTACATAGCATCCATCAATTTTTTATTTTCTGCTTTTCCTTCAGATCTTCCCACCTACTTAAGTAAACATAGTTATAACAAGAAAATTCACTCATCTTTTCAACATCTTATAGCATGAATGGCCACCATATCAGGTTACTACCAAATCTTCACAATGATACTTTCATACCCATTTGTTATGTTGCACATATAGTAAAATTTTGAACGCATACATATTTTACAGGATACTGGGAGTTTGTTATACAAAGCTACAGGGTTTTAAGTATTTCTACAATTTAAGCCATTGATAAATGGCTTTGCAATTAAGGCACAAATTCTGATGTACTGTGGTCTCAACAACAACAACAAAAAGACTAGTTTTTTGAAAAGAAATGTTATAGGTGTGAGCTGATATTTTCTTGCTTTGTTTTCCATTTATTTCATCACTATTGATGGGAAAAACCAATAGTATTCCATACCATGCAAATTAATATTGATTTTTTTATACTTGGCTGAAATTTGCAATGAACATTCTGATATAGCAAAGCAAATTACTAAGTCAAATTAAGTGTACACTAAAACATCTTAAGCATAATTTCTAATATTATAAACATACTTTTAAATTTTGATTGTGAGTCATCTTTGTGTTTTAAAAGTTTTTGTACAGATTTTAGTTAAATTTGTGAAAGATAAATTTGATGTGAGTTTATTTTATTTAAAAATTAGTCCTGAGGAAGCTTTTCTTCCAGCATTGTTTTCCCAGCATGAAAATGTTACAGTGATAAAATTGGCATAATTAAATGATAATTGCAAGGCTCTCAGGATACAATAGCACCATATTACTGTCCATCACCTTCAAAGTTAACATCTTAGTTTGGCTTTGTATTTATTTTAGTCAATGTCTTATTTCACAAATTGCCTCTCAGTAAGAGATGTAAGCTGCCACATGCCAGAATTGGATTGGCTTGACTGCCTAATTAAATACAGTTTCATCTGGAAAAAGTCTTCATTGCTTTTACCTTTCAATCTAGTATCAAATTTGGAATGACCCCTACGTGCTGGAAACTGAACAAGGGCAGAGAGGAAACACCAGGCCTCTTCTTGTGCTCCTGGGAAAGCAATGGCAACTTAATATACATAGAAGAAAAAAATGTGGAGAAAGAGAAGGAATTCCTCAAACATGATATGCCTATATTAGTATAATTCAAGAACAAAGTATGAGTGTATCCACCTATTTTTCCTCTCAGGGAACCTCATTTTATCCAGAGTTACAGTTTGCTAAGAGAATGAAGTGACTTCCTCTTCAGATGATTCTCCCTTGTGACACCATTAGAGCTGGAACCTAGAGGAAAGGATGTGCTGTCTTAGGGAATGTGAACTCCAGCTCCAGTTCTGCCCCTCACTGGGCACGGTGTCACAGGGGCCTTACCAGGTCCCTGGACTCAGTTTATCTTCTTGAGAAGGAAAGGAGTTAGCCTAAGATTCTCTCACTTCCAGAAGGTAGTTGATTTCATGAACGTTTTGCTTAATTTTAAGAGCTGTGAAAAAGCAGAAGGCTTCAACTGAATATTCAAACTGTACCAACAACACAAGAGCAAACTGGAACTGGTTTCTTTCAAGTTAGCACATAATGGAAGATGAGAAATGCATTATTAATATGAAGAAGGGTCCATCATATATATAATACATGCACAATAAAAAGATTAGAGGTAAACTGGAGAATGAGAAAGAGTATTTGTTGTAGCAAAGATAAAAGTTGCCCTGTAGATAAGATGCAACTTGTTTATTTACTCTTTTGGGCACAGGGCTAACCTTTGCTACTCAATGACTAGTTAATTATTTTATTCTATTTTTTTTCAAAATGAATGGTTTGCATTGCACGTAAAATGTAGTAAACACTCAATGTGTAACTTACAAAATCTGGATTTGATATATCATTGAAAACAACAAAGTAGAACCCAGCCAAGTATTTGTTTTCCTTTTTTGTCTATGAGTGGAGGTGGAAGGAGAACGGACTCAAATCAATTGCAAAGCCTATATAGTCTTGAAAATAGTGGTCATTTTACTTCTATAGATATATTTGGTTTCTCCTAAGTACAATGAATGAATTTTACATGTTTTATATTTTAAAATAAATAATGAATATTTATAATATTTATTGCTATGAAAATGGATATTATTCTGTATCTCATAGTGACACTAATTACTAATATTTCTATTGTATTTGGTGTGGTAGTGACAGTGAAGCAGTGTCCTGACTCGCCAGGTCATCGGCCTTGGTCTTTATCTTTTGAAGACACTAGATGGATACATTCACCTAGCCTGCACTCTAGAGTCCCATCTCTGCTCTGTTTCCTCTTCCAAGTCTTGGCTCCCAGTTGCTATTTGCTTAATTGAAGCTGAGTTTATTTTTTCAGGTTATCCTGCTTGGTTCATCGTGTGATGTTAAGAGATTCTAAGCTCTAATTTATTAACATTATTCAAACAGCAAACTTAATTAGATTCAAGTAGTATGTTTGAAATTGCTAGAAAAGTTGTTTTCAAAGATTTATACATAAATTTAAGTGTGTGTGTGTGTGTGTGTGAGAGAGAGAGAGAGAGAGAGAGAGAGAGAGAGAGAGAGAGAGAGAGAGAGAGAGAGAGAGAGAGAGAATATTGGTGCAATTGCATGCAGAGTCCTGAGGAGGGTGTCCAATACCTTAGAGTTGGAGTTGCTGGTGACTGTGATCTTCCTGATGTGGGTGCTCGAAACCAAACTCAGGTCCTCTGCAACAGCAGTACTTGCTCTTAACCACTAGGTCAGTGCTCCATTCCCCTAGAAAATTTTTTGAGCTGGGCGGTGGTGGTGCACACCTTTAATCCCAGCACTCGGGAGGCAGAGCCAGGCAGATCTCTGTGAGTTCAAGGCCAGCCTGGGCTACCAAGTGAGTTCCAGGAAAGGCGCAAAGCTACACAGAGAAACCCTGTCTTGAAAAACCAAAACAAAAAAAAAAGAAAAATATTTTTTTGTTTATTTTTTGAGACAATGTCTTATATTATAGCCCTGATTGATCTAGAACCCACTCTGTAGACCAGGCTGACCTCAAACTCACAGATATCCACCTGCCTCTGCATCCCAACTGCTAGGATTAAAGGCGTGCAGCACAATGCCTGACCAGAAAAGAACTTAATAAGCAAATCTCATGGGTAAAACAAACTCTAAAGGAGTTTTTTTTGTTTGGTTGGGTTTTTCTGTTAAGACTTGGTATTTGGGGGACCTCGTGAGACCCCAAAACTGGCATAAAAGTCACAATAACTGACAGCACTTGAGATTCAACAGAAGTGGAAAACAGCCTTATCACATTTCTCCTTAACAGGGAAACTTCTGGAGGGGCTGCCATGGACACCTGCCCTTCTCCACGGGAGTTTTCTGACTGCAGGAAAAGCAACAATGAGCCAGTGATCCACAGCTGCATAAACAAATATCATCATGTTGTCCTAGACCTTCCTGTCTCCTGATGGTGGGGCAGCCATTGTTCCTCCCATAGAGGCATCTTCTCCTGCCCCTCTCCAGTGCAATCTCAGAAGTATGAGTGCTCATCTGTGAACACTCAGTAAGCTTTTCCTTTCATGTTTTCCATATGTACAGAAATTCCATTTCTTAATCTTATGAATGTTCACATTGTCAGCTACATTCTTAAGCCCCAAATAATGGAATCTAAGAAGACAGAAAAAAACAGTTCCCTATCAGAAAACATTCTAAACTGATTTAAAGTGCACTTTTTTGTTTCCATAAGAATGTCAGTAAGAAAATAATTTATAAAATGTATCCCTGCAGACATAATAATATTATGTCTGACAATTTAAAAATAATGCCTTATATTTTCAATTGATGGTTATTTCAAACTTAATAGATTCTTTGTTAGAATATGTTTTAGATAAAAAGTAGATGAGAGAAAAGAAATGAAAGAATGAAATTAAATAACTGATAAGAGTTGGTGTAGAGAAATAAGGTAGGTTTTTACCTCATTCACACTAGGGTTTCTTTCTGTCCGAGCCTGGCAATTAAAGTAACATGACTGCCCAATGGGAGGAAAGCATACATATTTAGTTAAATAAGTTTACATGACAAAATACTTTTCATAAAGAAATGATGACCATCAAAAAAGCATTTGGGTCAGTTACATACATATTAAATGGACCAGAATACTGAGCCACAAGAAGCAGCTACGTTTCATGGGGAAGTTGAGAAGATAAGCTAATTTTAACTGGGTCTGTACAGAATTCTACTAGCTTGAACTTCCTGTCCTTGATGAGAAGATTATTGCTTCCTTTAGTATAGGGATGACACTGTTCATACTTCCTGCTTTTACAAAACAGAAAGGAAGTCAGAATTATCTTCTTGTTCTGGCTGCTTTTCAAGTGCCTTTGACTCAAAACAGTCAACATGTCAGAATCATTTTTCAAAACTCTTTCATTGGTGCGTTTTAAAAATATGAAGTTAGAACCAATTATGCTAGATAGCTGCATCAGTTAATATGATGTCGGCACAGGTCTTCATGGATTGAAGCAAAACAAGAAAAGAAAGGAGAAAAACCACATAAAATAGAACTGTTTGGGGGCAGGAAGCAAATAGCGTAAGGACTGCAGCCTATCTCTACAGGTTCCACATTGCATCCTCTGTAATGGTAAGACAATGTGAGCATTCCCACCATGTAAGGAGATAAGAGAAGCTGAGTCAGCCTTATCGGAGTAAAGTGGAGACAAAAACAACCTAAAGGAGGTCTGTAAGTGCTGGCTCACAGATACATTTGAAAAGGATAGCATTATTCATGGTGTTCGATGTTTATTATATTACAACATTATCAAGAAATGTTTATGGGACATTTTAACAATGATATCTTTACAAATTTCTCCTTCTTCTAATGTACACACATTTTATAATAGGAAGAACCTATCACTGATAAATTTGTTACTAAGAAGTTAATAATTTTGTTACTTATTCCCTTCAAGTTTGTTATTAAGAAGTTAGTAATTTTGTCAATAAAACAAGCTTTAATGTTTCAACCTTAATGCAACTTAATGTTATTAACGCATTAGATACTTTTGAGATCCACAGAGCTAGGTATTTTATGATGGCTTTAGGAAATCATATAGTTAAAACACTGTTGAATTTTTCACAACATAGAACTTTGAGCAACTTGTTTTTCCCAGAACATGCAGACATACATTCAAATTTATTTTAAAATATTTGTATTTCTTCTTCCAAAATTTTGAACTGCTGAACGTTTAGCAAATAGAACATGTATTGTGGAATATAATAAAATACACAGTAACATGTATTACCTATATTATGCATATAATGAACATTAAAAATATATGCAAACACAATATTTAAAACATTAAACAATAATAATCAGAAATATAACAATAATTATTTAATGGAAGTTCTCTTCCTTTTTTATTAATCATCTTCTGGAAAATAATAATAAATTGATCTCTCCATGTAATATTGAGATGGAGCAAAACCTGTCCCATATTTGGATCTCACTTATCAATACATATATACATACACACATATACATACAAATACACACACATACATATATATGTGAGACTGCCTTAGTATCCTAATTTATGGTTATTCTTTAAAAATATACATGTATAATACATGTAATAACATAATCATGTATGTTTATAATGTGCATTTAGTGTTCACTTTCTGGATGATGTAATACATATTAAATTTCTGTGTGGTAACAATTAGCTGGGATGCTTAGCATCTGCTCTCTTCAGAGAGAATATGCTCATTAGTCCCTGTGCTTTTCTGTCTCTCTTTCTCTTTGATGATGAAAACCAAGTTGAGGGCAAGCCATTTCATTCAAACACATGATCCCCCAGATCCTTGCAGGAGCTTGATTTTAAATTCCTCTAAAGTGTACATGCTGCTTAAAAGGGTAATAGCCATCATGACCATGCTACTTGTGAAAGACATCTTATATTCAAATTTTTAGGAAAAAATCTTAGATTGTTTATTATATCTTTAATAAAGAATTCCAACTGTTTCCAGTCACTTTAGTCACTCACTAAAGCTGCAAATCATCTATGGAATCTAACTTGAAAAACAGGGGTGGGGTTACAGGATATAGCTTGTACTATGCTGTTAAAGGTCAAACATAATCTGACCCCTACTTCCTTTGCAGTCTTTATTCATACAACATCCAATTCTTGCCACAAACCCTAAGACAAAATTTGCAGATGAGTTTTGCACACTTGCTAAGGAGCCATTTACTTGTTTGGCTAGTTTGTCAATTTTTCACAGTAAAGTTGACCTATATGTCTACCTTCCTGATTTATCTGACTACAGTAATATTTTTATTTGTGACTTTATGTACAGCATTTCAAAGTTCCTGATATAACATCAGATAACAGATAATTCAATCCTGGTGCTTGGCTGTGGATCTCTGCATCTGCTTCCATCAGTTACTGGATGAAGGCTCTATGATGACAGTTAGGATAGTCGCAGATCTGATTACTGGGGTAGGCCAGCCAGTTCAGGCACTGTCTCTACTATTGCTAGTAATCCAAGCTGGAGTCATCTTTGTGGATTCCTGGGAACTTCCCTAGCACTTGATTTCTCCCTATCCCCATGATGTTTCCCTCTATCATGGTATCTCTTTCATTGCTCTCCCATTATGTCCCTGTTCCAACTCAACCACCCCATTCCTTTATGTTCTCATCCCTTATCCCCTGCCCTCCATTGCCTACCCTGTCATTCCCTATTTACTCATGGAGATCTCATCTATTTCCCCTTCCCAGGGCGATTCGTGTATCCTTCTTACGGTCCTCCTCATTAGACAACTTCTCTGGAGGTATGGATTGTAGTCTGGTTATCCTTTGCTTTACATCTAGTATCCACCTTTGAGTGAGTACATACCATGTTTGTTTTTCTGAGTCTGAGTTACCTTACTCAGGATATTTTCTAGTTCCATCCATTTACCTGCAAATTTCATGATGTCAATTTTTTTTTTTACTGCTGAATAGTACTCCATTGTGTATATATACCACATTTTCTTTATCCATTCTTTGGTTGAGGGGCATCTAGGTTGTTTCCAGGTTCTGGCTATTACAATAATGCTGCTATGAACATAGTTGGGCATGTGTCCTTGTGGTATGACTGAGCATTCCCATACTGATTTCCAAAGTGACTGTACAAGTTTGCACTCCCACCAACAGTGGAGAAGTGTTCTCCTTGCTCTGCATCCTCTCCAACATATGTTGTTAACAGTGTTTTCTATCTTGGCTATTCTGACAGGTGTAAGATGGTATCTCAGAGTCATTTTGATTGAAGACCCTGACATTAATCCATACACCTATGAACACTTCATTTTTGACAAAGACGTCAAAACTGTACAATGGAAAAAAGAAAGCATCTTCAACAAATGGTGCTGGAATAACTGGATGTCAACATGTAAAAGGTTGCAAACAGAGTCGTACCGATAGCCGTGCACAAAACTCAAGTCCAAGTGAATCAAAGACCTCAACATAAATTCAGTTATATTGAACCTGATAGAAGAGAAAGTAGGAAGTAGCCTTGAATGCATTGGCACAGGAGACCACTTCCTAAAAATAACATCAGTAGCACAGACACTAAGAGCAACAATTAATAAATGGGATCTCCTGAAACTGAGAAGGCAAAGGAAATGATAAATAAGATATAACAACAGCCTACAGAATGGGAAAAGATCTTCACCAACCCCACATCTGACAGAGGGTTGATCTCCAAAATATATAAAGAATTCAAGAAACTCGACATCAAAATACCAAACAATCTAATTTAAAAATGGGCTACAGAGCTAAACAGAGAATTTTCAACAGAAGAATCTCAAATGGCTGAAACACATTTAAAGAACTGCTAAACATTCTTAGTCATCAGGGAAATGCAAATCAGCCAATTTATCTTCCATTTGGTTTTGTTTCAACTTGATACTCTAACCTCAACAAATACATTACTTTGGAATTACATCCCTAAATGTTAAAGTTCTTGTGTAAAAGATTAAACATTCAGGCTGGAGAGATGGTTCTGTGGTTAAGAGCACCATACTACTCTTATAGAGAACCCGAGATTGTTTCCTACCTGGGTAAGATCAGGTGGATCACAACCATCTCTCATACTAGCTCCGGAGGATCTCATGCCCTCTTCTGGACTCTACATGCACCTGTAATCACATGTGCATATCCTCACCATCTATCCACACATATATACATAATTAAAAAGAAATCATTTTTAAAACATTAAGCATCCAAACACTATATATATATATATATGTATACATATACATATATATAACTTTGTGAAATCACATATCGTTTAGCATAAACTTGACAATGGGTTTCAGACTATTTTTCAAAACATGTCTGGGATTTTCTACATTATATGCTAACACACTGATAACCAACACTGCCATTGCAATGGTAGGAAAGATTCCTGGTAGTTACCATGGGGATTAGATGAAGTCAGTCATATCTTTGACTCTACCCTCTGAAATTAGTTGAATATACATCATCTTTCAATTTAACTGATTTTGAAATGGAAGTCAAATAAAAGCCAAACAAGATTCTTACTGGTGTTCTTTTTTTTTTTTTTTTTGATTCAACAGCAGAGTTAGAACTGTTTATTAAATGATCAACAGGCAACACTAACACTAGAAGTCTGAAGAATTTCTCCTGTGAAGAGTCACAGCATTCTCTCCACTCTCCCCTGCCTGTTTCTCAGTGTTGGAGTCACTTGGGCCCTCTCTAGCACACTACAGCTTCTCATTCTCCACACCAGGAACTGGATCCTGGGTTTCACTCTCTCCAGAGATGTGTATGCAGGAAGACAGGTGGAATGGGGGCTCTGGAATGAAGAACTTTTGGGGCCAGAAGGATATTTACAAACATAAACAAGAACAGCTGCTGTTTGATGCCAACTTGCTCTATATTCAATAACTAAAAAGAGTATCCATTTAGGAAATATTTCATTTGAGGTTAATTATTAATAAGAATATTCATTGAAGGAAGATGCATGCTACAGAAACCAGGGATTATATACCAGCTTCTGTGTAAAAATGTCTGTCAGCAAACATAGTTGCATTTCTACCTCACAAGTGGGTGTAGAAATCACTTCAAGTGTCATATAAATAGATGAGTCTAGGAAACAGGCATTTGCAGCATGGATCTTATTAAATTTTAAATGAAAGTTAAGGAAAACAAACCTGTTTTCATCTGTCACAATTTTGGACTAGATTGAAGAATTCTCTCCTTGTATCAGTCAGCGGATGCCTGTGTTTCCCAACTCTCTCCAAGACTGGATGGGCTACAACAGTGTTTTGAGAAATGATGCTTCATGTGAGGCTCCAGCTGGTCTGGGATAGCAAAATTTGAAGGCCACAAAAAGTAGTCTGACAGGGTGACATTCTATCATCCAGCCAGTGGCTATGTTTTACTAGCAAGAGCAAATATATATCAATAGAATTTGTTTAAACTAGCATTGAAGCATGGATTCATCTCACTTATCTCTGCACGTCATGCCAAAATCAAATAAACTCAGGGAAATATTATTGAATATGTATTAAATCAATGGCATAACAAATAAAATCATATTTCCCCAAACATGCAATCAATCACTGAACTATTTAATACATTTCACTAATGCAAAATACATTCCTTAAAAAGAATTCACTAAAGTGAACTCCATTTAATGGCAACTGACACACATCAGTGTGGATAGCAGTAAAGGCAATCTCAGCTAAACTATTTTCCAAGGTTCTGAAATGATAAAACTTAAATTTGTTTGAAAAGAGAAATTTGGATAAGCAGTTACACTCTTCCATTACCTTCTTAGCCATGTACTTCTCTTGTACTCAAGAATAGTTTTTGACTCAATATGGATATAGCAGGGGGAAACATAAAAACTAGACTTGGTGATGTTGTTTTCAATTTGGAATACAAAGAAAATTATAATTTTCACTAAAAATGCCTAGAACTTACTTCTTCAGTTAAGATACATATCTATACATTTTTTTTGAATCCTAGAGTATGGGAAAAATAATTTTTACTTATTTTTGAGATTATAATATAACTACAACATTTTCCCCTTCCTTTTCCTCTCTCAAAACTCTCCTATTCTTCTACCCCCTCTCCTTCAAATTCATGCCCCCTTTTTTCTTTCTTTTTTTTTATTTTACAATACTATTCACTTCTACATAATAGCCACAGATTCCCTTGTTCTCTCCCTTCCTGCCCCCCTCCCCTTCCCCCCAGCCTACCCCCCATTCCCACCTCCTCCAGATCAAGGTCTCCCCTGAGGACTGGGATCGACCTGATAGACTCAGTCCAGGCAGGTCCAGTCCCCTCCTCCCAGATTGAGCCAAGCGTCCCTGCATAAGTCCCAGGTTTCAAACAGCTAACTCATGCAACGAGCCCAGGACCTGGTACCACTGCCTAGATGCCTCCCAAACAGATCAAGCCAATCGACTGTCTCACCTATTCAGAGGGCCTGATCCAGTTGGGGGCCCCTCAGCCTTTGGTTCATAGTTCATGTGTTTCCATTCATTTGGCTATTTGTCCCTGTGCTTTATCCAACCTTGGTTTCAACAATTCTCGCTCATATAAACCCTCCTCTTTCTCACTAATTAGACTCCCAGCGCTCCACCCGGTCATGCCCCCTTTTTTTCATTGTTGATTTGATTTTATGTTTTTATGTACGTACTGTATGTATATATTTTATATACATATATATTACTAAATATTACTTGTTGAATCCATATTACTTGTATATATGTTTTCGGGGTTGAACATTCATTTTTGAAACCTCAAGCTAGCAATCCAATTTCCTATTCTCTTCCTTATTTTTCTCTTCTTCGAAATAAAAAAAAATGCCCATTGAAAGAAAACATCATCGCAAGACAACACTTTGTGATGATTAACTTTTATAACCCTTGAAATACACAAGGAACTTCAGCAGTGATGTTTGGCAGAGAGATTCCTAATGGGACAGGAAGGAAGTGGCCGCCTTGTTTTACTCTCTCATGATGAATAGCAGGAGAAAAGGGAGAAGGAGAAGAAGAAGCAACATGTGATGCTTTGTGGGTCTCTTAAGTGCAATACAGCTGCCAATTGTTAAGGGGCCAGCAAGTCCTCAGAGTGAGTTCGGCTTTCCCAGGATTCTAGTTCCCATGAACCTCTTGGCATGCCTTCGCTGCTTCTCTCTCCTGCCTTGACCCTGAAGGGATATTACAAAGCTGCCTGAGACCAAACAATTGAAATTTCTGAATATGCCAGCATATGGAAGAAGTACTAATTTAACCCAGTATGCCAGCGTGTATCTAACCTTGTTCTTGTCTTCCTTGTGGCTCTCCACACGCTTGAAATGTAGTCTGATTGAGTCATTGTGAAACAATGAATCTTTCATTCAGTCAGCAAAATCCTTCTTCATGAAGTGCTATGGGTAGAGGAGGCAGGTTTCAGTGGACCACAAGAACAGCCATCTGCTGGGGTGCTTGCATTATGTTATTAGGGCACTTGTCCCTTTAAAAAAGATAATGTTCCCATATAAAAATAGTTGTGTTTTAAGTGATCTCCCTTCTCTGCTTGCTTTCTTAGTATATAAGTAAATAGTACACATGTCTCCGTCTCTATGGCAGAGGTGAAGATCCAGTGCTCTTCTTCATTGGCTTCTGCTGTTTTATAGGAAGGTTCTTGTCCACTTAGTGAGACTTTATTGCCCAGTAGCAAGACCTCAGGAACACTGTCCAAACAGCCCATGGTCTGCATATGCCTGTCCTAAGCGGCACAGCCAGTGCACACAGATGCAGAGCAGTGGGAATGACTCAAAAGATGTGTGTGTAACTCACACTTAGAAATTAAAAACACATACAGTGAGATCTAAAGAGAGGGCAGAGGCAAGCCAGGTCAAGGTATGAGAAAAAAATCCACTTGTCTCGCCTAAACAAAACCTGAAAAACAGTGACACCACCTGACCTGCAAACATGGATGGGAGAAATTGCACAGGACCTCACCCCTAGATGAAGAATTACAGACTCTGAAACTTCACAGTTTTCATGAATTGTTTTCTCAGAAATTATATGTTACTATTAATGCATATATAATCAATGTTTCTAAAATTTCATAAATGTGTATTATATTTACTTCATTTTCTCATGTCCTCCTGCTCCCTCCCAAATTCATGGCCTCTTTCTTTATCATTTTAAATATACATATGTATTAATATGTATATAAATATAATCTTCTGAGTTCATTTAATATTGCTCATATATACATGTTTAAATAACAATCAACAATATTTTTATTTTCCTTTTTACTTATTTACTTTGAGGGTTTTTTTTTACACACTCTAAAAAAGAAGATTAAAATATCATTGATTGTTATTTAAACCACAAATAAAGAACAATCAACCTGTCTTATAAAAGAACAAAACTTTCATTTTAACTGGAATGCTGGGGAGAAGCCAACCAGAAACAGGGAGGAAAAGGCGAGTATTTTAGTACAAAGGCCCTGGCTTGTGAAGTTTCAGAAGGAAGCAAAGACCCAGGCTGCCATTTGTGAGGTATTTTGTATGGGGTTCTGGTCAGGTGGGGCTGAAGAATCAGCTGCAATTAATAAGAGAACATAACCACAAAAGCAAAATCTTTGCTTTGCTGTGACAGTCAGGGCTGGTTAAGTGGAGCCGAGAAATTAATGGTGATTCAGAAGAGGCCAGCTTCATTTAGATGAGATCTCCTGGGCAAATTTCCTCAGGGTCAGAGCACAGAATCTGTGGTTCAGAGTGTGCCAAGGCTGTACCTGTTACTGGCAGAAGAAATTCATACTGTGCAAGAGTTTGCCAGGCAGTGCTGGTTTTGAAGGGATGAAGGTGTCCTAGAGAGCAGCCAAGGCTTAGCACTGTGAGAGACCAGGAGAGGCCATTGAGGAAGATGCAGCCTCAGTAGTTGTAGAATCCCCAGGACTGACGGGGTTATGGAGAGATGTTGAGACTTTGTGCCATGTGGCAGGGTAAGAGCACTTGAAGAGAGCCTGTTGTTGAAGGTGCAGCCCATTTGCAGTAGAGACCCCAGCCTATTGGAAATGCCAGTATCATGGGATCGACCAACAAGTACCCAAGTACCATAGCCATCCTGTGGTGTGGGTGGAGCCACCATGAGCCGACAAGCCAAAGTGTATGCACTGCTGGTGGTCCTAAGTTGTGTAAACCTTGGAGAGCAAGCTAGTAAGCAGTACGCATCCTCTGTGTGCTCTGCTCCAGTGCTTGCATCCAGGTTCCCGCCCTGACTTCCTCTCCATGACAGACTGCTACTTAGAAGTGTTAGTTGAAATAAATCCTTTCCTCCCTAGGTTGTTCTTGGTCATGATGTTTACCACAACAACAGAAACCCTAGCTAAGATACTTTCTAAAGTAATCCTCCCAGTCCTCATATACATTGGAATTTAACTAATTTTACTAAATAAATGATCACAGCCTGAATTAGTTAGTTGTTGCTAAGTTCTCTTCAAGTTGAAGAGAATCTCACCTGTCTTCTTAGACCCTGCATCCTATGCATGATTGTGTTTGACCAAAGGCCGGGAATCAAAACTGTTAAGACATGATAGGATTTGAATTTTAATTATTAAACAGAAATCATAGAATATAATAGAATAGTTGCTTTGTGAGTAATACAGATTAATTTATATTGAATTAATAGAGACTTTTCAAAGCATTTGCCAATGTGTTTTGTTTTAATTAAGTCCTTCTTTTCCTTTTTTTCTTTTTTCTGGGGAGGGTATGGCAATATTCATTTATTCATATGCAGGGTTCATTCATCTCTGGAGGTGGGGTCGCAGCTGTGTAGTGGATGACATAATGGATATGACTAAGACAGATTTCCTGACCCAGCAGTTAAACAAGAAGCTATTTGTTGGATGTAACATTTTCTCTGGCAAAGTGCATATCCCTCTTACCATTTTGCATTTTGCTCCAGCATCTCTTTTTCCTCCTTAGTTCTAAGAGATATATAACCACAGAGGGACTTAGAGGAAGAATATTGGTGTCTTCGGGAAGAACTTTGGCCTGTCAGATATTTACCGCTGGTTGGGGTCAGGAAAAATCGATATCTAATTGTGTGGCTTAGCTGTTGTTGAGACTTTTAAAAAATTTAATGGGCCAAAATTAACCAAATAAGATTTCTAATTCACCTTCCTTAGGCCATAAACATGGAGAAACTAAAGATGAAAAACAGACTCTGTCCCAACCCACATGCTGTTAATAAATAGGACACTTGAGGAAGATGAAGGGCTTATCAGACCTGTGTTTCTTCCCTTTTGGAAAGCAAAAATATCACCCCTACCAATGAAAAGAATTCACCTCTGTCGAAGTTTCTGTTTTCCCATAGAAATGCCTTTTTAAAATAAAATCATTCAAATAATTACAGACCTCTGGAATAACAAATTATTAAGTAGAAAATTATGCTTCTAAAATAAGTATTACCTTATGTATGTTTCAACCAACTTCAATCAGGGACTAATTATTTAATGGGAGCTTCTTTTTCTTTATGTCATTCAGAACATGGTACTTATGGTAAAATGCCAGCAAGTTTCCATTTTTAGGTTTAAATTAGAAGTAGCTGTTATTTCAAAGAGTCCCATTTTCAGTCATTAAAGGTTCAGGGCATGTTATGCAGTATTAGAAGAGATGTTATTGGAGGTTACAATGCACAGTTCCCTGAATGCCTTGTTACCTTATTGTAAGCTTTGGGTTCAGAAATTCAACTAACTTTAGTATAATTTAGGATTATTAACAAAAATTGGCCTCTCCACAAGTTTTTCATGAAAGGCTAAAAAAATTGAGATTGAAATATTAAGCCCAGATTTCTCTCATTGTCCTTTTGAGGTTTTGTTCTGACATGTTAGTCTCACAAAAGGTAAGCATTTCAATATTTATTTGATAATTGAAATTATTTTGATTAGCAATATTTGCATTTCACTCTGTTTTTTTTTTTTTTTTTTTTTTTTTGGTTTTTTTCGAGACAGGGTTTCTCTGTGTAGCTTTGCGCCTTTCCTGGAGCTCACTTGGTAGCCCAGGCTGGCCTCGAACTCACAGAGATCCGCCTGGCTCTGCCTCCCGAGTGCTGGGATTAAAGGCGTGTGCCACCACGCCCGGCTCACTCTGTTTTTTTTATAGCATAAAAATTTGAAAAGAGAAGCAAAGATCATCAGAAATGAATTTGAAATATCACTTTTAAAACATGATCTAGTATAAACTTTTTTTTTTTTTGGTTTTTCGAGACAGGGTTTCTCTGTGTAGCTTTGCGCCTTTCCTGGAGCTCACTTGGTAGCCCAGGCTGGCCTCGAACTCACAGAGATCCGCCTGGCTCTGCCTCCCGAGTGCTGGGATTAAAGGCGTGCGCCACCACCGCCCGGCTTCTAGTATAAACTTAATCATACAATGATTATTATATATGCTAAGCCAGAGTGCACAGATTGAACTATTTTTTCAAAGATAACAAAGCCATCGCTCATTGTATAGCCTCATTGTGGTGTTGTTTTCACCTAATTTCCTCATGTCTCTGAATGAACTCAACACCAATAGATATTTACAAATGTAAGATTTAAAACAGGCTGGTGATGCCTTACTGGATAAGGGGATTCCTGCCTATAATACTGACACAGAGAAGGTAGAGACAGGCGATTCTTCCAGCAGACTGACTAGTAGATGAGCCTAAACAGGGAAACCTCTCAGCAAGAGACCCTGCTTCAGTATATGAGGTAGAGAGTGATCCAGAAAGACAGTCATGTCAATCTTGACACTCATGTTCCACACTCCCCAATACACATATGTATTCCCACACATGCAAACACGCACACCACACCCATACATATATAAAAAATATTATAAGATGTGGAAGTCTTCAAAGTGATACCCATACAAATATCTTTCATAATGTGATGAATTCACCGGCCATATAGTAAGGTAGACTTTATCATCTATTTCCTTAGTCTTAAACTCTTTAGTGATGTCCAACAATATGACTTTATTCTATTCCCAGAAAATTATCAAATTTCATTTTAAATGTCCAAGTAAATTCAGTTAGTAAAAATTACACCTATATTTATCTCAACACATTTACATGTATTATGTTAGAAAATCTGTTAGTTTTAAATGTAACCTCTTTTACCATATAAAAACTACAAAAAGCAGATTACAGGCTTTCTTGGAGATGCACACAGGAAATACTAGCAATTAAAATGTCAGTTTCTTCAAAGTACCTGACTAAAATTAAATATTCATTAAATTTCCAAGTGATGGAATGAATATAATGATAAAACACTAGCATTTGGGGTTTTGTGCATAGGAAAATTGTGTTAAATCTCATAGCAGATTCTAGTTCCAGTTGAGATTTAACCCCAAAATCTTTTTATTCAATTTCCATCCACAGTATAGTTCTGCCCCCTCAAGATTTAGTACATTTGGTCTGGTGGAGCAGAGCAATCAGAGTTCACAGGTGCACAAAGAGAGACAGCGATGATTCCAAACCTGTGCCACTTTCCTATGGGACATGACTGCATTTTAGTAATGAGACTTCAAGCCATTACAATCTCTCTCTCTCTCTCTCTCTCTCTCTCTCTCTCTCTCTCTCTCTCTCTCTCTCTCTCTCTCTCTCCTCTCTCTCTCTCCTTTTCTCTCTCTCTCTCTCTCTCTCTCTCTCTTTCTCTCTCTCTCTCTCTCTCTCTCTCTCTCTCACACACACACACACACACACACACACACACACGAGACAGAACAAAAAAATTGCTCAATTTCAATTCACCTATTTTTCAGCCATATTTTTTATACGTGGATAAAACCCTTATTTGATTTGCTTTTGTAAGAGATGTACTAAGCCAAATTCTAACTTGAAGTCAAGGAACACTGCTATCATAATTCAAAGAGATATGTGACATCCACACTGTCTTTAGAATTGATGGCTTTATGCCAGGTCAAGCTCAAGTCAAAATTGAGTCTCCATCTTCCATATATCCTGCTACATTCTATAAAATAGAATCATTTGGTCATCAAAGTTAAAATCAATTAGATATATGGCTACAGAAGACAAACACATCAGTAGCTGTAAATGTTGTTTGCACCTCCTTTTCCTCAGTTTTACAATTGGATGAAGTGTGGTAGACTAAACAGTAATCCCCTCAAGATATGCAGATTCGAATCCCCAGTACCTGTGAGTGCCAGTTATATGGAGATTTTTTTTTTTCAAATATGGCTAGAGATTTTGGTATGACAGAATATTCTGCCACATTCTGCTAGACCTTCAATGTAGAACTGGGCTCCTTGCTTGGAGAAACTTTGTAATATCAGGAAGCTGTGGCGCTAGTAAACTGAAGAGTTACACACAGCTGGCCAGGTACCATGAAAGGTAGCCATGGAAACCAAAGGGACAAGCAAATAGACTCTCCACTAAATCTTTACAGAGAGTGTGGACACCTAGACTACAGCCACAGAAAACTAACATCATACTTCAGACTTCCAAAACTTCAAGTGAATTAAATTAATGATTGTCCTTTCAATCACCAAGTTTGTGTTAAGTCTTTTAAAGGAGCCACAGTAAAACTAAAAGCTAATAAACACAAAATAAGGAAAAAACAAAAAACCTAACACAGATGAGGGACATGGGTAAAGGAGACCAGCTCTAAGCTAACCACAGTATCCCATAGTCTACAGTCAGGGTTTGCATTGCCTAGTCCAAGTTGCAGTGAGAATGCACATTTGTCAAAAGTCCTGGGAAATCGAATTTGAAGAGAGTAGCAAAATTCCAGCCCTGTTTACATAGGGGTTGTCCTATTATCATATTCTGTTTGAGATTCCCACCAACCGATGCCTATCGATTCATTATTCCTTCCTACGCTATTTTTTTTTCTTAAACTATTGCTTTAGCTGGTCTTTTTCTGATATTAAACAGTATTTTGGAAGATGTGTGTGTGTGTGTGTGTGTGTGTGTGTGTGTGTGTGTGTGTGTGTGTGTGTGTAATTGCATTGTTATTGTTTTAATATGAAATATCCCTCACAGGTTTACTATTTAAACACTTGGTTCTTATTGGTTGCACTATTTTGGAAGGCTATGGGAATTTGGGAAGTGATACTTAGCTGGAGGAACGCAGTAAGTCATTGGGGTGAGATCCTCTGTGGTCAGGTTCCCCCACTTCCTGTCTTTCTCTTTGTTTTCTGGCCCATAGTGATGGCAATGGTCTCTGCCAGTAGGCACTGAGCTTCTTCACCATCCCTTTTCCATGAATCAAAAGAATTCCATTGTCCCTTAAGTTGTCTCTCTCAGGCATTGTCATGGTAACACAAACATAATATGACAGTTATCACTATCTTTAAATGCCAGTGCAGAGAGATAAGCCTACCCATCTCCACCTCCACCCTTGCACCCAGTTCCACTGTCACTTAGCACCAGCATACATCAACTGCCTTCTATAAGACCAACTGATATTGCATTAAAGAATTAAGTCCCCAGTGTGGTGCAGGCTTTGGTATCTGTAAGGTTATTATAGTGAAGCAAATGCAAAGGTATTGCGTTCATTCCACATTAGCCTAGAGACAGAAAAGACAGTTCACAGATTACATTGGCTTCTTTTTGTAGGGCAGTCAGTCTCCTTGGGAATTATTTCCATATTATTTTCAAGAGATGAGTAGTCTAAGTGGAAACAGTAGGAATGCAATGGCAGAAATGTCTAAGATACAAATATGATTGTCTTAAGTTTGCTTGAAAATGAGTATTATATAAACCAGTTGCTCACAGTCAACTCAAAATTTTCCCAGATAATTTAATTTTCTGATACAATAACTGCTTTGCAGAATGTATCTGGTAGCTGGTATTAGCAAGTGGCAATACCTTTATCTCCCCCAAAATTATAATTCAACTTTCTTTTGGAAAAGGTGTTCTTCTTAACTACAGATTAACAATGTGACAATTTGCTTCCCTGTCAAAATGTGACTATAGGCACAATGCCACATGCCTGTAACACCAACACTTGGGAGGCCAAGACAGGGAGATTGGGGCAGGTTGGAGCTAGGCTACATAGCCAATCAGACCTGGTAGGGTACATAGTGAGATCATGTCTCAAAACACTGTAAAAATGAAACCGTGTATGAATCTTATGTAATTTCTAATGAGTCGAGTAATTTGCATGGAGCCATTATCTGAAGAAGAGAGGAACTGGATGAGCACAGGCTCAATGCACATCAGTGGTCAGTCAAAAGTTCTTGGGGCTGGAGATGGCTCAGTAGCTGAAAAGGAATTGCTGCTTTTCTGGAGGATCCAGATTTGGTTCCCAGCACCCACATGATAGCTGACAACCATCTGTACCTGCAGTTTGAGAGGATCCAACACCCTCTTCTGATCTCTGAAGGCACAGGAATGCTGTAGTGGACATCTGTTCTATCTATGACCTTGAAGCACGGCCCCAAGAGATGTAGCAGGTAACTGTCCTACCTACCTATGACTTTGAAGTACCTGCCCCTGGGGCGTGGCCTCAGAGCTACCCTTAAAATCTGAGATTGCAGGTAAGCAGCTCTCTTCTCTCTCTTGCGGGCTTGGATGCTGGGACAGACTCAGGTGGAAGAACAGCATGGGACTGTACCTTGGCCTTCTAGGACCCTACAATAAATCTCTTGTAGTGAGTCTTCCTTCCTAATAAATTTCTTTATCCTTTAAGCAGACTCTGTGGATTTCCTGTAATAGAATCACACACACACACACACACACACACACACACACACACACACACACACACACAGGCAAAACAACCACACACAGAAATTAAATAAATCTAAAAGAGGAATTTAAGTGATTGTAGAAGTGCTGGCCCTTGGCAAAGGCATAAGAGAAATTTTACTGATGTACAATCACTCTGCCAGGGATGATGGGACTGAATATAGTTCAGAATCCCCTCTCAACTCAAAAGCATTTTATAATCTAAAAAACAAAAACAACAAAGAAAAACCAAATCTGGTTAGGTTTTGCCTCCATATGCATAAGTGACCTCTTTCTCTTATCTTATTACTTAGATATATTCTATTGTTTTCATAAAAATGAGGAAAATATGCACTGTTTCTCACATTTATCAAATACTTGGTTTATAAGTCAAATTCTAGAAAAATATATGTGTATATGTAATTAAATATGTATTTGAGGGATTTAATGAATTAGCTTCAGCAATATGGCAGAAATAGTTCAACAATAGCTGTCTCAAACACAAAAAGCAGAGAGGCCAGTAGTAGTTAGGTCCAGAGACTGTGCCTCAGCAGTCCCAGTCTGGCACTGGAGACCAGGAGGGCCATCAGGCTTGGCAGCAGACATCTTTACCTACTCAACCATCTTTCTGGACCAACTTTAAAACATGTGCCTAACTTTTTATGTACCCATCATTTACTAACAGGGATATCTTCTGAAAAAAACGTATCTTCAACTGCTTTTTATTTTTTAAAGAGTGTACCTACATTAAGATGGCTGCACTGTGATTACCCACAAGGTCTTATAGCTCCCCTGTGTGTGTGAAATCCTTCCTTGGCCAAGTGTTATTATCAAGTAATACCTGCTGGTAATTACTGCTAAGTTGTTTCCGTAACTTCTCTAAGCTGAGACCCAAATGCAGAAATTCTTCCAAATGTTCACTCAACGATGAAGTAGTTCCAATGACTTTCTTCTAGATGATCTTCTGCATTCCTTAGCCTTCTTGATGCAAATTAACTGATATCTCTCTGTGTTGAAGACACACTTAAAATCCTGGGACTCTATTCTGCATTCTTATAGCACTAATCTTAAAAGTTCTTATTAATAAAATCAAACCCGAAGCCAGGTATTGGGATGAATGCTGGAAGATCAGAGAAGCAGAACAAGCCACAGCTTCCTCACCTCGCCAGTTCCTCAGCTGATCCTGTTTCCTCAGACTGGAAGCCTCTGAGTTCTCATCCAAATGGATCTCAGCTGAACTGCTGCTAAAAGCCTAAAAGCTTAACCAGGCTCTAGTTCCTGGTCCTCATGCCTTATGTACCTTTTTGCTTTCTGCCATCACTTCCTGGGATTAAAGGCTCACTTCCTGGGATTAAAGGTGTGAGTCACCATGCCTAGCTGTTTCCTGTGTGGCCTTAAACTCACAGAGATCTAGGTGGATCTCTGCCTCTGGAATGCTAGGATTAAAGACGTGAGTGCCACCATTTTCTAGCCTCTGTATCTAGTGGCTGCCCTGTTCTCTGACCCCAGATAAGCTTATTAGGGTGCACAATATTTTGGGGAACACAATACCACCACACATTCTCTTGAGACATAAACTCTCTCTTCCTTTGTCATGGTTTAATCTTTTATTTTACTACATCTTCAGTAGCATCTAGAAAAAAATATTCCGGGAGAATTGTTTTAAGACATTGCATTTCTGAAACATGTTCATTTCCCCCCTTGGATGAGTCATAGTTTCGGGGGAGATGGTGTTGTAAGTGCCAAGCCATTTTCTCTAATCAGTGTTGCTATTGTTAAGGTCAATGACATTTAATTGTATTTTCCCTGCGTGAGTGGTGTTTTCCCACTGCTGGAGATTCTTAAGGACTCTTCTTCATATCCTGTTTTCAGAACTTTGGTTAGGACATGAGGTTTTTTTTTTTACCTGGTGCTGATCATTCCATACACTCTTTAGTGCTAGGCTGCCATCATTTCCAGGTCCTCCCCTCCTTTGTTCTGTTGTCTCCAACCTGAACACGTGACACTTGCTGGACCAGGACAGACATTAATTTTCTAGTCTTCTCTTTCACATTCCATAGCTAGGTCATTTTGTGTTTGTCTGGATGGTATGCTTTGAATAATAATTCTAAAGAATGACAGATTTTTTTTTTATGAGTGCATTTATCTAGAATATCTAAGATATCTTTATTCTTTCCATGGTGCTATATTTCTTTAAAAAAAATAAAATCTGTATATAAGTGTTGTGCATGTGTGTTTTTGTGTGTGTATGCATGTGTGCATGAAAGCCAGAGGTCAAACAAGTCAGGTATGTTCTCTATTTCTTCTACCTAGTTTCTTAAGAAATAACTTCATGGAACCCAGAGATCACAAATTAGCTAGGTTGCATGGGCATTGAGCTTTGAAATCTGTCTCTGCCTACCCCCAGCACTAGAGCTAGGTGCCACAACGTCCTGCATTTACATAGATGCTAGGGATTTTAACTCAGGTCCTTATATGTGCACAGCAAAGACATTCCCTGTATTTCCTGTGGTAAGCTTTCTATCTTCCTTTACTCAATAATGCTACCACAATTTTACTTTACACTGATACTTTTCCTTCATTGTCTTTGTTCTTTTTCTTTTATTTTTTAGCAATCATTTGTGTTGATTCACTGTATTCACCCTGCTTACCATTTCTTTCAGAATAAAGCTTTCATTGAGCAATGCATAGCCCTGACTATACACTCACATTTGAAACTGAGGAACAATAGAAGCTACCTGGAAATTTTCTGGGTCTAAGAGTTGAGTTGGAGGTAGGGTTTTCTTGGACCAGTAGAGAAAAATCACTTAAGCATCCACTTGCAAAAGGTATTGAGGTCTGAAAAACGGATGAAGGTCTAATGTGGCCTTTGGGGTGCTGGCAAGAGGCTCCATAGGTTCATTTTATAGCTTATAACTCGCCTTCACGATGTGAGACCTGACACCACAACAGTCTCCATTTCACCCAGAAATACTCCAGGATTAGGGTTTGAGGAGAGCCTGGGGAAGCATGTTTTCTAGATGCATAGAATGGGGTGGAGATACAAAGTTCCAAACCTGGGGTTCTCCTGCTTTACCATAACTTTCAATCAACCCTCCATTCTCCCCAGTTTTTTCACATCTAGTTTCCAAATTGCTAGTTCCTACTTTGCTAAAGTCCATTCGCTTCTTGTATAAGTGCTGAGCTTCAAAATTTAACTTTCTTTTTCTGTTAAGGCAGCTAACTCCTCTCCTCCAAATTTAATTCCCTCACCTATTAGTGTTCCATCCCTCATTCTTTTTATCCCTCATGAGTTTTTATCATTTTACAGCTTTACCCCTTGGAAATACATTGGAAACAAAAGGAAGTGGTGTGGCCTGTATTTGAACACTTGGTTCGCAGTTGGCAGCACTGTTTGGGAGAGTCAAGAGGTGCTGCTCTGTTGAGAAAAGTGTGTCACCAGGAGAGGGCTTTGAGATATCAGGGCCTTGCTCCACTTCCTGTTCTCCCTCTCTTCTTCCTGCTTGTGACTGAAGATATGATTGATTCTCTCTGCCACCTGTTCCTGTCCCATGCCGGCCTCATGCTGCTCTGCTTCCCTGTCACAATGGATTCTTATCTCCCTGGAATAATAAGCCAAAAAAAAAAAAAAAAAAAAGTAAGTGTTTCTTCTGTAAATTGCCTTGGCTATCATGTTTTATCACAGCAACAGAAAGTAGCTAATATGAGAGATATTCATAACACTGAAAGAGAATCCACAGAAATAATGCTAAGGTTAACTACTGTTGAATTTTTAAAGCAGTATTTCAGGGTGATTTGATGTTCACAACCACACTGAGCCTGAAGCAGTGAGTTTCCATATGTCTTTTCAGCCCACATACAATGTCATCCACAATCAACATCGTGCTCAAAAATAGGATGCTTGTTATATTTGATGAGCCCGCAATGGTTGAAGCATCATTATCACTCCACGTCTCTAGTGTACATTAGAGTTCGCTCTCTGTTAGTGTAGTGCATCGGAAAATATCTGCAATGACATATATCTTACCAGCACAGCATTGTATGAAATAGATTTACTGTGATAAAAATCCTCTGCACTTGGAGTTTTTATCTCCCCCATATTTTTAAGCACCCATAAGCACTGATGTTTTTCTGGTTTTGGAATGTTATACAACTAGGGCTCTCATACTATGTAGCATTTTCTAGTGGTGTGTTTCACTTATTAATTTCATCCGAGGATCTTCTATATCTTTCCATCACTCAGCATCTCAGCTTTTTAAATTATGAAACAGTATTAATTTGTGTGTGTGTGTGTGTGTGTGTGTGTGTGTGTGTGTGTGTGTGTGTGTTTCATGCTCTATCCATTCTGGCAGGGATGAAGTGATGCTTGGACTCAAAGATCTGGACATGTTTTCATGTGCTTATTTGGCAACCACCCATCTATTTTGGTGAGCTATCTACTCACATATTTTAAACATTTTAATTGGCTTGTTGGCTTTCTTAGTATTGAGGGTTAGTCCTTTGCATGTTGCATAGAACCATCTCATTAGATGTCCCTTTGCAAGTATTTTCTCACATGCTTGTCTTGGTTTGACTTACTCTCTTGGCAGTATCTTTCACAGAGCTGAAACAGAAGTGACAAGGCCTCATTACGTTGGCCAGGATAGGCTGTAATGGGTAATTACAGGTTCCATCCACCAATGATGCTTCGGTGCAGGGACCCTTCCAGCATAGGCATTACAGCTCAGAACTCCTGGGCTCCAGTCATGGGATCTGCCCACTTCACTCTCCCCGAGACCACAATGTGCACCACTCCTTCTGAACTTAATTTTAGTGATATTTGTTATATCAACTATTTCTTTCATGGCTTGTGTTTCCAATGTTGAGCCTTAACAGAGCTTCCTAAACCCAAATAGATTTTCTTTTGCATTGACTCTAAAAACACTTTGAGTTTTACATTCTGGAATTACATTAAGTTCATGACCTCTAGGATCAAAAAGGCAGGATCTATGTCTAGGTACATTTTTTTTTTCTCATGTGTATATGTAAGTCAGTACAGCAGTATTATTTGAGTATTTGTTAAGAAATGATATTTTGTAGAGAAAAACAGAAATATCTTAAAGCCCGACTGAGGAATATACAAAGAATAGCAAAATATAGATAGATGATAGATGAGAGAGAGGACATTAAAATAGGAAATATAAAATAAACATAATACTTTTGTAGCAAATATCTGGTACAGCTGCCCTAGTTTAAAAGAGGAATCCTCAGACCCCCTGGCTCTGTCAGCTTCTGTGTGGTGCTGTGTGGAGGAAGGGCAAGTGGCAGCTGTAGTTCTCTGCAGCCTCATGAATCCTCATGCTTCTGTTGAGGAGGGATGTTGTTACCACTTTCTGGGGGGTCCTACAGACCCCTACTCTCCCTTGCCCTCTCCTGACCATTCAGGTCCGGTGTTCGTAACAGCATGTTGCTCTCCCCTGTGCAGCTAGATACGGCACATACTGTACCTGCTTTAGAAGATTCTAGGCCAGCACTCTTTCCTGCTTCCCTGTGGAGACCTCCCGCTGCTTAATAAGGTCATTTATAGAGCTTGTCTCTGGTAAAGAAAGAGCTCATTACATATTACTTTGACTGTTTTCTTTCACCAAGCTCTAATGGTATGACTTCTAATATGCCATTTTAACTGGAAGGCCTGACATTAATATTTCAGTGAAATTTTAATTATGATATGCTAGAGTTCAATGTTGCCGTTGCAGTCATTACCAGGCCATCCCCTGAGAAGACCACAATGCTGAGAAGGCATGGAGATGAACCACTCCGGGGTCGGTTTCAGGGAACAGAGTCTGCTTCATTGCATGCGAAGCAATACTTATACAGAGGAAGCCTATCAACTGGTTAGTACATTGCCTGGGATTGGACAGTGAGCCTTCACACCACCAGGGTCGCTATGCGGAAGAAGCATGTGAAAGGAGACATGGGGAGTACAGACTCATCAGCAGGCCGGCTACAGGCTACTCATACTACTTCAGAATTCAGTGTTCTGACTTCTGGGGACACACAGGAGCATGATATGCCGTGATTCTTACTTAGCAGCACAGTGTGCCAGGTAGGCAGACAGCCAGGTCATGCCTGCATTTTCTCCTATAAACATCTATAAGCTATGTAATTTTTTATGCATTACTCTATTCATTAAATATTTGTTGAATGAATTAATGTATTTTCTGGTAAAATCTAAGTTTACTGTGTACAATAAGGATCTTATTTTGAATTTTCTCTCATAACAAACCTCTTTTTTATTGATACCCACAACAGATCACTTTTAAAAACCCTGGATTAAAGGAGAAGTAGAATGAATCCTTCCCCCCACACACACACAAAAAAAAAGTATTTGAAAAATTAGAAGAATATTTGTTTAGCATATAAAGCAATAAAAGTTTGCAGATAATTAAATGTCTTTTTTCTTGTTTTCCTCATCGGTCTCCAGCCACAGAGATAGTGGCTGTAACGGGGGTTCTTGTCAAACAAAATGCAAGGAGAGAGTCTCAGTGCTTACAAACCATCTTTGGAATATGAAGACTTTCAATATTACAGAGAAGTCAAAAGAAAAATGAAGCCATGCAGTGATGGTACACGCGCACTGAGGAGGCAGAGGCAGGTGGATCTCTATGAGTTGGAAGCCAGACTGGTCTACAGAGATAGTTCTAGGACAGCTAGGGCTGTTCTGTCTTGGAGAAGAAGAAGAAGTAGAAGTAGAAGAAGAAGAAGAAGAGGAGGAGGAGGAGAAGGAGGAGGAGGAGGAGGAGGAGGAGGAGGAGGAGGAGGAGGAAGAAGAAGAAGAAGAAGAAGAAGAAGAAGAAGAAGAAGAAGAAGAAGAAGAAGAAGAAGAAGAAGAAAAGTGAATAAAATTTAAAAGACAGGATAGAGAAAGTAGTAAAGGTCATAAAGATTAGGAGTCCAAAATATTACAAAATATACAGAAAGTATATATATTATCCATACAGAAGGTTAGGATGTAGAAAGGAAGCTTTGGGGTCATTATAAGGAACCTTAAAAAAATTTAGTGAATGAGTTAGATAATGCAAAATTCTTTGACCACAGGGGAAAAAAGGGAAAGCCTCATAGGAAAAAAAAGAAAGAATAAAACATCCTTGTGTTCTGCATAGAGTCCTACCATCTATTTCCCTTTTATATTTAAAAAGGAAGAGCGTGTGGTAGAATAATCCAGATTCTATGTTATTAAGTATTTATATAGTAAATAGTAAAATCCAGTGCTGAGAAACAGTTTTATGAGATGCTATATCAAGAGTTAGTAATTGACTAGGTAGAGAAGAATCTCAAAGACCTACACAGCTTTGTTGCAAAGCGAAATGCTTCAAAAACACTTCTTTAAATTTGCATAGCATTGGCTTTTTCAAACAGCTCAAAGTGGAAGTCCATTACACAGCTCTCAAAATATCCTGAGATGAGTGGATACAGAAAGGAGTGCTCATGATTTACAAACTCAGAGAGGTTGAATGCTCACAGCAAGCAAGAGAAACATAAGGCTAGTATCTGGAATAGAATCTGCTCTTACAACCTTGGGATATTTATATGTAAAAGGCTGGGGTTCCAGGTCATTCTTGAAAAATAATCTAACCTTATAGAACTTTAATTCGCCTTGTTAACTCTCTAAAATAATCTTATAGATAAAATGACATAGGAGTTCAAATTGTCGTGTCAAGGAGCAATGTTTGAGTCATTAAGTACAAATAGTTACTAGTCCAGCATTGATAATCTGTCCTCTAAGCATAAAAGCAAGACTTCAGCCACTTTTAGAGTTTTGCACTACAAAGTTTTGCTATCTTATAAAGCATGAAATATATCATATTGTTATTCTGTTATTTCATAACACATAACACTAAGGTGCTTACACAGCTGGTGTAAGAAACATTGCTCCACATTAGAATGCTAATTGCCCCAAGGAGAAACAAAGAAAAGCAGTCTTATACTTCTTACTTTCTTAATTTAATCCCGTTAAAAAGAAGCCCTCAGAGTGATCTCTTTCTCTGTGATACCTTCAACCCACGGACTCCTATATCCTCATTGTTGTGATCGCTGTTCCTGGTGCTGTGATAAAATAATCCCCAAGGAATGGAACTTAAGGGCAAAGGATTTATTTGGCTGACAGTTCCAAGTGACAGTCCAAAATGGTAGGGAAGTCACAGCAGCAATACCTAAAGAGAACTGGTTACATTACATCCACGGTCAACAGAAGAGAGCAATGGGTTAATGCATTTATGCCAGGACTCAGTTAAGTCACTCTTCTTCATTCACTCTTGTGCCCAGACTGTGAAATGGTGCCACCCACATCCAGAATGGCTCTTCCTAGATCAATTAACTGAATTAAGAAAATCCCATTTTAATCCCTAATTAAGAAATCCACCATCCACGTAACTCTTGATTTTGTCCAGTTGACAATTAACAATGACCATCAAATTCATAATATGAAATGCACCAAAACAATTTATCTTTGTTTTAATGCTTCTGACACACACAGAACATCTATTCTCTATGTAGTTACTGTCATAAGTAATAGCCTGAAGTCCTTTTTTTGTGCATAAATGTATTGCTTTATTCCTAAACATTTACATGGCTCAGAAAAGTGATTGCTTACATTTTCTTCTCTTTCTCTTTCCTATGATTAGTTTACCCATTTTCTATAGTGTAGGTTTCCTTTTCTCCATCACCTCTCCTGAGATTCCAGATTCATGGTTAGGACTTTGGTGTCTTTCTTTTTCTTTGAACAGAACTTACTGTGTTTTTATTTAAATCTTCCCATGTCTGCTGCTTACACTTCCTTTCTTGTGACTTTTCCAGTTAATTTCAGATAGCCCAATCCAACTCTTGTACCGCAATGCATCCCAGTATGAGAACACACTTCAGCCTCACATGATTCTTTTGGACAACTGGCGTGGTTCTTAGTGATGATGGGTATTTAAGCTGGCTCCATTCTTTTGGTATTGTGAATAGTGCACCAATAAACATAGATGTACAAGTAGCTCTAGCTCTGCAGTGTGGTGACAAAGTCCTTGGAGTATGTACTTTGGAATGGTATGGCTCAGCCACATGGCACATTTCTATGTGTCCCTGAACTGATAATCATATCAGCTTGTCTCTAAATACTACCAATAATTTGTCTAGTGGCTAGGCTCCACTTCTCCTTGCCACAGCTGTTTTTCAAAATGCATTTCAAATGTAATCCCTTACAGTTGGCCATATTCATTGGTGATGCTGACCTCTCATGGTATCTTGTTAAAGGAAACTGCAGTCTGTCTTACTGTCGTGCTTTCATGCCTGAGCAGAATTCATAGAGCATTAACCAACCATGCCTGGCTAATGCAATCAGGACAAAGTTTTTCCATCCTTGCTTTCTACTTTCTCCTGAGGCACTCATTCTCCAAACCAAATTCAATTTCTCTGCTGCTCTAAAGTGCATGTCAAACTCCTTATTTCCAGGGATTTGGACTACTGTAAAAATATCCCTGGGGTTCTTTCCAATTGAATTAATAATTAGGGTCCCACTGGCACATACTTGCTCCTAGGCTAGTTTCTGTGATGATAGCAGACCCTCATAACTTACCTTGATGGAATGAAGCCTTCCATTCTCCAATCGGATATGTAAGTCTGCCTTGTACTCTCTGTCTCTGTCTCTGTCTCTGTCTCTCTCTCTCTCTCTCTCTCTCTCTCTCTCTCTCTCTCTCTCTCTCTCATCTCTGTCTTCATTCCTCAATCCTAGTAAAAACAAAAAAAACAAGCAAAATGACAGTATATTCGGCCTTTCTCTCTGCAGTGCATCCAGGAAACTCAGTTCTTTCATTCTCCCTGAGGACTTCTACCTGACTGCCTTGGCTAGTAATGAGTGTTCACTCTCCCCTCTGCCAAAGGCAGGCAGTGGGCTTCCAGGGCTTGCTCTCATCACTTTAGTAGCACTATTTTCACCCATAGGCACAATTCACTGTCTCTAGGACATTGAGGGAATTTGTCAAATTGAATTGCCTGAGATTCTTTCAGTCTGAATACCCTTTCTTCCATTCCAATCACAAGCTTGGCCACAGTATTGTTTTAAGAAAGAACAATTTTAGATGCATTTGTTACATTCATTCCCTGCCTTAATTTCTCCTTCCAAGGTTGGCAGGTCATGTTTCCAATTTCTTGAAATCTGTTACTTGATTCTGCATGAAAGCTCAGAGACAGCAGGAACAAAAGCCTACTTCAGATTTTAATGTTCACTTTCTTGTAATACTTCTATATCCTTTGAAGAAAGTCACTTTGTCAAAGCTGTTTTTGCTTCTTACAAACAAGCATCTTCTTGTCAAGATCTATCCATTAAGATAGAAAAACAAAGAACACATTACAAATAATAATCATACCCACTATATAATACCTGTTATTCATTTTGTACATATTGTGTGCTAGGCACAGGTTAGGCACTTTACATTCTTACAGCTGTTTTGTGGTAGAGGAATTATTTAATACAAATGTCAACATAGAGCTGATTTGACAATGTATTGCTTAACTTTTAAGGGGCCTTAACTGACTTCCGAACCTAGTTCTGTCTTCTTCTCTAGACCCTTGTGCTCAATAATGAGTCAATACACGAAGCTCATTCTGTACAGTGGATGGCACATATATGTCACAATTCAAGAGTCCTAAGCCCTTAAGATGTATTAGTTTCAGACAGGAGAAGCTCCAACAAAGCAATGTCAAACAGCATCACATAAAACTTGGTACACACTGGCAGTGGCAGTGGTTCAATGAGCAGCTTGGACACCAAGGGGACCTTGTTACACAACCAAAGTCCCTTGGTCCACACTATGCCGCACTATACCAAGGAGACTCTACCAGCTAATCTGTATTTGCATTTGTGTCCAAAAAGCAATGCCGGACCTCAAGGTGAGACAGGACTTTGCTTATCTACTAACTATCCCCATGAAATAATACCCAGGAGACCGAGATGCCCAGCTGCTACATCACCCATCTAGAACAGAGGAAGATGGCCAAAAGCAAAAGTAGCTTGAGATTCTGAGATTCAGTTCAACTTATCATTGAAAACATAAAAAGCAAATGACTATTTCTCTACTGGAAGCATGATCTCACTCCTACTTGGGTTCTTTTTCAACAAAACTAGTGATTTCTATGTTGATTTGTATTTAATTTTTTTATGTCATTATGCTGTTAGAAACAGGCAATTGGAGCTATTTGTCTTTAATGGGTTGATTCATGGCATGGTTTCTTCATTACCAGGCTTACTCTGGAAGAGTGTCTAAAGCTCTGCTTGTTAAAGGAAAACTATCCAGAGCTAACTCCTCCTGCCAGCCCTTGCATAAAAACCTTAACTCAGCCAGGCACAGTGGCACAACCTGTAGCCTCAGCACTTGGGAAGTAGAGGGAGGAGGATTGCCGAAATTCTCAGCTCAGCCAAGGCTACACAGGAGGAACTTGTCTCAAAACAACAACAACAACAAACAACCTAAACTGAGCACTGGAAGCACCACTAAAACTAGTCTACTGCTCGTCTGTGCAAACTTTAAGATTGGTTTGGGGAGCCACTGCTGCCAGGTCATCTTGTGAGCTGCTCTTCAGCACGGCTCTCCCCTTCTCCCCACCCCAACCTTGGACTGTAGTTTTTTGTCTCCTCTGTTTCTCCTCCTGCTGTGAAATGAAATCATGAAATAAATTCCAGGAAGCCTACTGATTGAATCCCTGACAAGTGTGTAATTGATGGAGCAGCTGGGCCCTCTTGACACATGACAATCCTCTCCTTCCTTTAGTTAGTTCCCTATAATTCCCACCTTAGTCCTTTCTCCTGTTTCTCCTTTGTTGGAGGACATCTCTGAGAATCCCTTAATTCTCTTGCTTCCAGTATTTCCCTGTTACTTTTATTTGAGGAGGAACATTTTCCTCATTTCCTGAGGTATTCTTCAGAAATCGTTCCGTTTCATTTCTTATCCTTAGGAGCTTCTACAGGGTTTCATTGCTCTTACCTGAAAACTCAGAACAGCTGTACCGGCCATTGATTTCTCTCTTTTCATATTGACACCAAACTTAGCTCTAGCATTTGTGGTGTGGTATTTGCCTACTTTAAAGTTAGAAAGCTTTATTTTAACCAGATTTTCTTTTTCTTTTCTTGCTCGTTGACATACAATGGAATTATTTTCAATGATCTTTTCAATCTTTATTTTAAACAAAAAAAAAATTAGGTTTTCTAAAGATGGTAATGAGAATCTGAGTGCAAGAAGCTTTTCTTCATAAGTTTAAATGTGAAGAGCTCTGATTTCAATAATTATCTTTTTTCAGTTTGTATATGGACTGTTGGCTAGTTTTATAAAAGCTATGTAAAGACATAGCAAGTACATTTGAGGAGTTTCCAAGAGTCTCTGTGGCTGTCACCACCTTTGAGGGCTCATTTAATATTTTCTATCTTGAGAGTAGTCTCTGGGAATTGCTGGTTTTTGTTCTTTTTTTTTTTTTTAATACTCTGTCTTTATTGACCACTAAGAGTTAAGCTTTCCTAGCAGCAACCCTTGCTTTTTTTCTGCTCCATCACTAGCTTGCACTTTAAAGGTTGTGACCCAAATTTAATCACAGTTTCTAGTGTTTGACAGTGGGTGAATTCCCTAACCTTACTGATCAGGTAATTCTATCACTTGTATTATTTACCACAGTAACATTATTGCCAGCTGTAGCAATGGGGTATTCTAGGGTAGAAAATTATTAAATTAATATGTGTGTGGATGTTTGAACTACATGTATGTCTGTAAATCACATGTGTGCCTGGTACCCACTGAAGCCAGAGGAAGGTATTGGATTCCCTGGAACCGGGGTTACAGATGGTTGTGAGCCATCATGTGAGTGCTGGATATTGATCTCAGGTCCTCTGGAAGAGCAGCCAATGCTCTTAACCACTGAGCCATCTCTCCAGACCATAGGCGAAGTTTTTTAAGTGTGCCTAATCTAATGCTGACAATAAAAGCTAAGTCTGTGGGGAGCAAGTGGAGTCCTGAGTGAATGTGTGTTGTTGATAGGAGCATGGCCACGTCAAGGACCTCAACGCCCCAGCTCCCTGGGAGTGGCAGAGTCTTCCCAAGGTGAGGCTCAGAGGGATGGCACAGCCTTCCTCTGGATCGAGTGCAAATGTGGAGAGCATGTGCAGAAATGTCCACTGTAGTTTTTCTCCCAGAGGATGTTTATGGCCTGAAGATGACAGATCATACTGAGGTTAGCGAAACCTGCCTCCTGTCTCGCATTCAGCTGTGTGCTGTAAACCCTTCCTCACTTTTTAATGGTTATATGATAAACATGACAAGCTTCTGGGGTGCTGTGGCTTCTTCAGCCGAGAACCCAGACAACCCGATCTCAGCTTTTCTCTATGTCTGTATATGATGTGTCTGTCATCTCTTCATTCCTTTCTTGCCTCACGTCAGGGTTCTGGAAGCCATTCCTAAGACTTTTGTTGCTACGTTGCGTGGTATTGTGACAAGCTTTGTGTATGATTGGCATTTTCAACTAAATTTAAATATCTTACTAGCCACTTATATCTCTAAGGGTGGGATGGTATGATACCTTTCCCTATGCAACCTAAGGGTCATGGGGGAACACACCTCTAACACTAAGCAGGTTAGTAGCAGGAAAATATCAATTTTCTGGAACCAAAGTTTATGTGGAATGGGAACCTGGAAGAATGAAGGGGCAAAGCCACAAAGGAAGCTATCTGCTTTTATTCTTAGGTTTGGTAAAACTGCCAGCAAATAGAAAGGGAAATCTAGCCCTGTCTGCTTAGATTCTTCTTAGTAGCATTTCTTCCTTGGGGGCAGTGTCAGTGACCTTGTTAGGTCTCAAGGTTGGCTGAGGAGCAAAGGACCCAGAGCACAAGACAGTCTGGCTCCTGAGCCTCAACTTAGGAGACAATGTGGAGGCTTACAGACAGGAGAAGAGGAGGTCAGAGAGATCTTGCCTAGGTACCCCCTCAGGTTCCTTTAGTTCAGACCGTTAGGCATGTCAAAGGACAAATACTTTGAAGTACCTGAGCTCCAACACACTGGAACTCCAATTCATTACCAATCAGCATCCAAGTGCTTGCAGCAAATGTTGGATGTAATATGGGGCATATGTTTCTCCTATACTTTAGGCATATATAATTGTATTCAAATATGAATATGGACATAGTCTGTCTTAGGTGATCTTTTGATTTTTCCTTCATTGAATCTAGTTCAATATTTCACAAATAGAAAGTTACTAACAAATGATTGTAACTTATTCCTAAAAAGTAAATTTTTTATCTTAATATTCCCTAAACATAGTATAAATACATAGTTAAACACAACCAGTATAAAAGTAATATTTAAAATAATCACTCCTTTTAAAAACCCAAATTTAAAATATCTACGTTGCAGTCTGGTTCCCTAAATTTCTAGTAGGTTTTCTGAGAGTACTTAGTGCTATTTGGACCAAAGGTAGATTTCAAAACACTCACATGATGAGCTAATGCATTTGCAACAGACTTCTGAGGGAGGTTATATATTGCTTAGACTGCAAATGAAAAATGCCAAGGAGTGAGGCGTCAAGACTTCCTGAGTACCCTTGAAATGCTTAGTGGTTTTTCCTTGTTTCCTTTTCCTTCCTAATAGCGTGCACAGCCCTGCTAGCAACCTGCCAATCAAACAATGTAAGACTACCTCTGAAGGCTTACACTTATGGAATCCTACAACGTGGAGACAGGAAAGAAACAGAAGAGATAACACAGCTGTTTCAGAACAGGGGCCCTTTTGCCCCTTGGCCTGGTCTAGTGTCATCATTACCGTGGGGTCAACCACGACGACGCACAGCGCCAATGTGTTCATTCTGTCCATGTAGACACAACTTCCTATCTCCACGGAGGATCTGCTGGGTGGTGTGGAGAAATCTTCTTTTCAGGATCTAAGCAAGAGGCTCATGATTTTCCTTTAAGGCTTTTTTTGTTTGTGTGCTTCCCCCCTACATTGTGTGTGTGTGTGTGTGTGTGTGTGTGTGTGTGTGTGTGTGTGTGTACTCCAACACATGCTCGTGTGCCACAGCCCACATGAGTGTGGAGTATGAATGGGGAGGTCAGAGGACAACTTGTGGGACTCAGTTCTTTCCTTCCACCACGTGAATTTAGGGATCAAACTCAGGCTCTGAGGTTTAGTGGTAAGTGACTGATGCCTTTACTGGCCAAGCCACTTCAACCCCTACTCAGTGTTTTTAAGGGAACAAAGTCGTTTAATATATGGGACTAGAAAGAAATAGTTATAGTATAAAGTTAAAGACATTTCATTCTCATATTTTTTCTATGAGAGAAATGTATTTGTTAATGTAGCACACAAGATACATTAATCAGTAAATTGTCATGAAGTGCCTGGTGTCCTTCTTGGGAGAGTCTGTTTAATTATGTCTTCAAGCAGGAAACCATCTATTTAGTTTACAATTAAATGTGAACACATTTTGGAATATATTGCCTACATTGTATGCATTTGGAGGCCTAAACTAAGATCAGCAATAAATATACTATTAATACTGGTCATTTGTCTGTATTTTTAAGATATCTGCTAGAGGAAAGTGTCTGAACTTCAAGAAATAGGATTGGTAACAAGGCCAAACCATCCATTAATCACTTCCCAAATGAAAAAAAAATTCTCTATAAAGCTGTGTTTAATACTCAGTTTGATTTTGGAATACTTTTACTGTAGTCTCTGGTATTTAATTAAATGTAAATGGAGGTTTGAGGGTGCTTGTCTTTTCCCGGAAGTGTTAGCAGAGAAGTTGTAGTGATGATATATGTAGTATTAACTAACGGCAGCTGGAACGGCCTCTTATGGACATTCTCAGAATAATGATACCAGTGATGCTGGTTTATTAGCATTTTGCTAAGTAGGTGGAAAAAAAACAGTTGAGATTAACAACAATAAAAAACAACAATAAAAACAAACAGACATGAAGAGCAGAACGCGACTCGCCCATGCCGCTTACCACCCTCACTCATTCAGAGCTGGCAGCCTCTGGGATCAGCAGGTTCCTACACGCGCTGGGCAAAGCAAGGCGCTGTGCAGGGCCAGGGCGTGCCCACCTGCAAACTGCTGGCTGTCTGGAGCCTGCAAACACCTTGCGAGTTCCGAGAGGCTCTGGAGATGTCTGCCTAGACCGCTCAGCTCCACGCTGTAGGCAGAATGCTGCCAGCGTCCAGAAGCTTTGCAGTGTGTCAGCAACTTCACTTTGCAGAGCTCGCTCGTGGGGGTCTGATGAAACCCCTCTGACCAATCTCTCGCCAGTAGCCACCGCTGCCCTAGCGTACCTTTTGTTCTGGCCACTGATTCGAGTGGCTGCGGCCGGCGGTGCCAGGCGTGCAGGGGCACAGCGATCCCTGCTTCCAGAGGCCACCTCCCGCCCTCAGCGCCCAGCCCTGAGCCCGCCGCTACGAGCTTGCATAGTGGAGACACGCCCCTCTCCTCCCCGCGGAGCTCGGACTCGCCCGGGCTCCCAGGCTCCGCCCACCCCGCTGGGAGCCTGGCTCTCTTTCCTGCCCCCTGCACTCGAGACCCAGAAGAACCTCGGGAAGAGCTGCAGCCTTCATGGACGGCGAGCGGGGTGCAGGCTAGCAGCGTCGGGGTCCGCGGCCACGCGTTCTCCAAAGGACCCTGGAGGCTGCCTGGGAGCGCGGCCGGAAGAAGCGGCGCGGCGGCCCCGGCGAACGTCCCGGCTTGCAAGGTAGGGATTAGGCAGATGGCCAGGCAAAGTTGATCAGTGTGGGGAGGTGGCTGGCCTGCGCCCTCTCGCCGTTGGGAACCGCCGAGAGACTTGGACTTGACCCCGCCGCGCCCTGGGAGCTCAGTGCAGTGCCCATTTGGTGCCCCGCGCGGGAGCGCACTTGCAAACTTGGTGGAGGTGCCCTGCGCGTCCTGTTGTGTAACCTCCGCGCCGCCAGCTGGACCGGGAAGTTGCCTGCCCGTCCTTCGGCTTGGTTTAGTCGCAACCCCGGGGTGAATTTCATGGCCCGCGACGAACGCGCGGCCAGAGCCGGCGTGGGCGAGCCCCCGCGCGCCCCGACTCGTGGGGAACTCCCGCGCACGGTCCCTTCCCCTCGCCCGCGCCTCCGATGCGCGCTGAGCCTCTCGCCGCTGCCGCCCGCTCGCCGCGGTCTGCCCCTCCGAGTTGCTGCCTGAGTTGGAGAACAGAGGATGACCGAGGTCCCTTGGCCGGCTGTCCCCAACGGGACGGACACAGCCTTCCTGGCTGGCCTGGGCTCGCCTTGGGGAAACAGTACGGTAGCCTCCACAGCAGCAGTCGCCTCTTCATTCAGATGTGCCCTGACCAAGACCGGCTTCCAGTTCTACTATCTGCCAGCAGTCTACATCTTAGTGTTCATCATAGGCTTCCTTGGCAACAGCGTGGCTATCTGGATGTTCGTTTTCCACATGAAGCCTTGGAGCGGCATCTCCGTGTACATGTTCAACTTGGCTCTGGCGGACTTTTTGTACGTGCTCACCCTGCCAGCCCTCATCTTCTACTACTTCAACAAGACTGACTGGATCTTCGGGGATGCTATGTGCAAGCTGCAGAGATTCATCTTCCATGTAAACCTCTACGGCAGCATCTTGTTCCTCACCTGCATCAGCGCACACAGGTACAGCGGCGTGGTGTACCCGCTCAAGTCCCTGGGCAGGCTCAAGAAGAAGAATGCCATTTATGTCAGCGTGCTGGTGTGGCTCATTGTGGTGGTGGCCATCTCCCCCATTCTCTTCTACTCTGGCACTGGGATTCGGAAAAACAAAACTGTCACCTGCTATGACACCACCTCCGATGAGTACCTGCGAAGTTATTTCATCTACAGTATGTGCACAACAGTGGCCATGTTCTGCATCCCCTTGGTGCTGATCTTGGGCTGTTATGGATTAATTGTTAGAGCTTTGATTTACAAAGACCTGGACAACTCTCCTCTCCGAAGGAAGTCCATTTACCTGGTAATAATTGTCCTGACGGTGTTTGCTGTGTCTTACATCCCTTTCCATGTGATGAAAACGATGAATTTGCGGGCGCGGCTGGATTTTCAGACCCCAGAAATGTGTGCTTTCAATGACAGGGTCTATGCCACTTACCAGGTGACAAGAGGTCTAGCAAGTCTCAACAGCTGTGTGGACCCCATTCTTTATTTCTTGGCGGGAGATACATTCAGAAGGAGATTGTCCCGAGCCACCAGGAAAGCTTCCAGGAGGAGTGAGGCCAATTTACAATCCAAGAGTGAGGAAATGACTCTCAATATTTTATCTGAGTTCAAGCAGAATGGAGACACAAGCTTGTGAAGGCCCAAGACCCAAACACCTCACTTTTGTAACATGGTAGGATGCTCATAGAACCTGCTGCTTTTCTTCTCCTTAAGTTCCTAGTAATGTTAGAGAATATTCCAAACAAGAAAGTAGTGAGTTTTTTTATATAAAAAGAAGCATCAATTTATTATACATTCACATTTACTTTTCCTTCCTGTAAGCTCCTTTCTTACTAATTAGAAGTATGTGTAATCAAACAGTACTACCTAGATAAACACTCCCTCTTCTTCCTTTGAAATTCACAGGCTTTTCTATTATTTAGAGTGTGTGTGCATGTGTAGCAGAGCGATTTTGATATTAAAAGTTTCTCTAAGAAAACTGGCCACCTGGAATTTGAGTTTGTGATTTGTTCAGCCTCTGTTGCTGTGAATAATGCACAGTATAAACCAAGTAAAATCTATACTTTCAAAAACTGTTTGGCATCCTCATTCAGTAATGAGCAGATGCCTGCGGTACATGCCTTTCAGTTCCTCAGAAGCATAGATGGTGGCTGATAATGTCTTTGGGGAATTGAATACAAAAATAAAATCAATGAACTTTCATGTGTGGAAAGTGAGTATTTCCAGTTATTTCTGGAAAACTGATTACTGCACATTGCTTGTTTAATGTTTGGTGGTGGGAGGCTGCAGATATTATATTATTGGCAAAATGCATTCAAAATAATTGGAGCGCATGTGTTTTTCTTATAAATACTGTGGACTGCTAGGCTTCCTGGGATAAAAAGTTCTCACTTGCACCATCGCTGTGTAGTGTCTTTGGACTTTGTGTTCCAAGAGAAGGACTCACTCACATCTGTGAAAACAATTTTGAGAAATCCCAGTTAAATTTCAGACTACAGTTTGGTTGGGTGAAGCAGCAGAACTGTTAGTAGACTGGGAGATTTTGGGCAGGACTGTCAGTGTTTCAGAGGGCCACGGTTGACAGACGTTCACAATGCAGCTGAGGGTGGGGAGAGGAGTTCTAGAAGGATGTAAAACTAAAGTAATGATGGGAAGGTTCCTTCTGTTTCTTCAAAGTCCTTGAAAACATTAAATGCAGACTGAAAAGTGAATGTAAGCAAGTCATAGGTGTGCCAAGAACATGGAAAGCAATCTTTTAACGAATTGTTATCTTTTAATGACTCTTAAAATGAAAAACATCTGCAAAGAGAAAAATAAAGGAAATTAACTTTTAAGTACCCAAGGTACCATAAAACTGAAAAGGTCATTGAATGTATTCATCAAGCCATTTGTAGTTAGGGGATAGCCAGTGTTTTCTATGGTTGCTGTAGATGGTAGTGAAATGTTTGCAAAGTATATTGAAATTTAAAAATAATTTTCAGTGAATAATGAATTGCTACATTTATAGTCCTTTGGAATCATCAAATTTTATTTAATTAAAATAATGAGGAAAAAAGTCACAAATAAATAATCTGATGTCCAAGGAATTTTAACTGTGAAAGCTAGTCTTTACACAGCTATCTTCTGAGTTTGTAAATGGTGGTCAAAAGTGCTTTTAAAGTACTTTATAAGAAAAAAGAAGAAGAACCTTTGTGCCCAAAAGATATAATGACATAAAATTCCGGGTTTGATGTCAGTTTTTAAACACACAAGTGAATGGGGATCTGGGAGATCTTTGGAGTGCTTCCATTTGCCCAGTCTCTTGTTACTTAGGTCCATGAAGAAAAGCTGCATTTAGCTTTCCTATCTAGTGGTTCCTTTACACATTCAGTATTACCATAAAAGCCAACTGAAGAAGATGCTTCCAGTGTCTTCCACTTTTGAGGTTTTTCAGAGTTCCCAAGTGGTAAGATTCATGCAGCATTTTCTGTTTCAGAATTCTACAGACAAAAATCTAAAATACATCCTCATTATGTTGACACTTCAAAATGTTCAGTGGCTCAAAAGTAATTTTGTTAAGCTAATCCAAATGGAAATTTCAGAAATGCACAGCTCAGTGATCCATATGTCTGTATCATTTCCTCATTATTTAATACAGTTTTCTCCATTTGAGTCTCAGGATGCCAGCCTGATTTTGGATATGTGCTAAATGTACTGTTTCAACTTTCGTAAACGGTTCTTTGAGAGTGTATTTTGGTGAGGGGACCAAGGTCCCCTTTTACACTTTGCCACGTTCCTCATTCTCTGGATTAGCCCCAGGTCCTAGTGGATACTAGGCAAGAGTTCAACCACTGAGCTATAGCCCCAGCCCCTAAGGAAGAACACTTTCTCCCTTAACTTGCTTCGTCATTTAACATAGTAACAAGACTGACTGTGCCAACTTCTTCCAGGTCAAAAGAAGTCCCTGAGACGACCTGTGCCTGTACAGGTCAGGATGAAGCAACACTTTATTGGCCAAAAGACCAATTTGTGCCACCAGATATGAGTAAGCATGTCCATAGTAAAGACAGATCTGTTGACATTTGGGTGAAGGACACCTAAAATTGTAAGATTCAGCAAGTCATTGAATTTCACGCTACAAAACTGTTTTCATTTCAAGTGCAAGGGTTTATGTTTGTTCTTGGTTGTGTTGTTAATCCTTACGAATTGCTTTTTGACTCTTTGAAGGTTGCTTTGAAATTATATTGAACTAAAGGGATAAATTAAGAAGAAACTTAGCACACAAGAGAGAATTCAAAATTAAAACCACGATGTGGCAACTGAGAAGTTGTTGGAGTCCTGATGCTTGAAGCCCATTCTTCATGAACAGAAAAGGTGACAGGACACCCATTTGTTGACACCCTGGGTACTGTGCGAAATCGTGAACAGCAGACAATGAGAACTGTTTGGAACCTTTTTCTGTGCTTCCTAGGACTCTTCCATCTAGTCTTGGATAAAATTCTCAGTGTTCACCAACTATGGTATGGACAGGTTGAAACCTGAAAATCTCTGCTTACTCAGCCAGGATACTAAACCAGCTTTTGATAGGACAGATACCAGTACTTAGCAACAGCTAGAATTCAACTAGTGACAGGACTAAGATGATGTGGTATTAGTAAATATGTATTGAGCATTTCTTTTGCCGATTGAATGTAATTATTGTAATAGTATTTATTGATGAAGCTCACAGTCCTTCAGCTGTACAGACTGTAAAACATCTTTGAAGGTACAAAATACTGATGTAAATTCTATTTATTGCAATGTATAATATCCAAATGTCACTGGCATATTTTACAATAATATATAATGCTAGATAAAATGACAATTATATTTAAGATGTTTTTCAGATATTAATATTGAACATTTAAGACTAGTTTGTATTTGGATCTAAAAAAATCTGTTTTATTATGGGTTTAATTTTCCCTGGTTGGATTTGCATGTTTTCCTTACAACAATTTGGTGTTAGATTACTATAAGATTCATAGCGAGTATGTAATATGTTAGATAGGTTCTGTATTGTGTACACTATATATATTTATATTATAGAAAGTTTGTGTTGTCTTTTCAGAAAGTTTAGAATATTGCCCTAACTATGGTCAGGGCTTCTACTGCCAAAGGCTAGAGGTTTGTCTTCTATTCAAAATTGATGATTTAGAAATCTAGTGGGTGGGCATTATAGATATAACATAAGAATTTAAACACAAATTTAGTGAAGTAGGGAGAGAAAAATGCAGCTGATAGACTTCTGCTAGATCTTGAAGCTTTGTATTGTCTATTTTCTTAAGGTAACACAGTACATTCTTAACTTCTTTGAGGTGGGGTTTTTATGTAACACTACCAACAAGTTCAGCATTGCAATTGATTTTAATCTGTTTTCTTTGGGCAGTTGGTAACTTTAATGCCAACATTTTTAGTGATAACTGTATCATTTGGCTGCTAAATTCTGTCACATTTTCTAAATGAAGGTGAACTTATGTTACATATCAAAATGTGTGCATTTGAGTTGTGTTATTTTAGTGATTTTGCAAGAAAATTTTATTTTTATAATATCTGTGATTTTCATGTAGATGACTGAAGCAGACTTCTTTGTGGTTAACAGTGCCATTGAGTGATATGGAACAGTGTTACTTGACGTTTTGAGCCTTCTCAGGTTTATCTGAATCAGTGGTAGTTTAACAAAATTTGGATTGATTTCACGTAATTGTCTTTGTAATAAAGGAGAAGTACACTCCTGTAAAAGCACAGTATTGTTTGACTGTAGGAGGCTGCAGAATCCCTGTATTGCTAAGCTTTTGCCTGTGTGTGTGTGTGTGTGTGTGTGTGTGTGTGTGTGTGTGTGTGTGTGTGTATTGTGTCCAAAGCATGACAGCCAACCTTGTATCTGCTATTTATAGTAACAGCAGAGCTTCGTAATTGTGGTCATCAGAATTATGCTTATCATAGACAATTAAAGCTGAGAAAGATTCAATAAAACTATGAAATGTGGTGACAGTGTCTGTGTTATTACACTGTTCTTGCTCAAAAGTTTCCCCACATTTAACACATCATAATACAGAGTGGAAAATACTGCAGGACACTTTGGATTATTTCGGGTAATTTCTTAAAATGACAACTGGGCCATAACAATTTATGATAAAAGAAGAATCCTTGTGTACGTTAATCCCTACAGTTATTATTTGATGTTTAAAAGAGGATATAATCAATCTGGGGAGTGGTGGTTTTGAGACAGGGTTTTTCTGTGTAACAGCCCTAGCTGTCTTAGATCTTGCTTCATAGATCAGGCTGGCCTCAACCTCACAGAAATCCCCCTACTTCTGCCTATCCATGGAAGTAATTAGGCTAACCATCTTTTGTAGGTATTGTTTTTCAGCTTACATTGCCTTTCTTTGTCTCCGAAGTGTAAGATATACATACGTGTGTGTGTGTGTGTGTGTGTGTGTGTGTGTGTGTGTGTAATAAAAAACATGTTTAAACCGTTACCTTCTAATGAAAATTATCTCAGAAGAGAAAGTAAATGTGCAGTGATCCTGTTCTGGGTTTTCTGGCATCTTTGGAACTGCCCTGTAACCAATTTTTGTGGAGAGGACATGCAAATCTCTGCCAGCCTTTAAGAAACAGGTAAGTCCTTAGGAACATCTTCAATAGATGCCTTGGGCAAATAGCACTGTTTGAAACATCAACTTTGGGAGAGTCTTGTGTGTGTGTGTGTGTGTGTGTATACTGCATGCTAGAGTGTGTATGTCCAAATGTGTGAGTGTGTATGTGTGCTACAGTGTATGTAATTCATACTTGGGAATAATGCACATAATTATCTTGATATTTTAAAACTGTCCTAAAGTTTTAACAACTTTGACTTTATAAATCACCTTAAGTTTGGAGTTACAGAACATTTTCTGCAAATAAAGGTGCATTTTATTTCTGTTCCTTCTATTAATGGCTTAGAAACTTTAAATGCTCTTTTCAGGAAATTTATAATTCTGCCCCAAATATGGTCAGAGCTTCCATTTCAAATGTAGAAACTGTCCCTATATGCAGAGCTCGTCTGATACGGTCTGGAGATCTGACAGCACAAGCATTGTAGATACAGCAGATGTCACTTGAAATCTGTGTCCATGTTTTTCCTGTGCTTGCTAACCCTGCAAAGTTGCAGTGCTCTGGGCTGGTCCTGGGGTCAGCCCTAAGCAGTCAGCATGACTGTTGGGACTGATAAACAATCCAGATCAGCAGCTGTGAGTACATCAGGCCCCTCTACTGAGCAGCTGGCCGGACTACGGTGACCCAGGAATAGAGGTGGGGGTGTGATGGGGATATGGAGGCAAGTGGGCTGCCTTTCATACGGAGTAGAAAAAAAAAAAAAAAAAAAACTTTTCACTGCCTTTTTTTTTTTTTAATTGCTTGTTGGTTAGAAAAGACCAGTGTGAAGATGGCAAAGCCTCCACGATGGGCTAAGACAAAGACCTTGAAGGTGATCCAGTAAATTCTGTCACTTTGGTTTACAGGTGAGAGTAAAATTTCCATTCATAGGCAGAGATAGGAATGAACACACTAATTAAGGGTTATGAGGAATAAGCTTAAGCGAAGGAAACAGAATAGAGAATAATGATCAGCATCAGTAAATGATTTCAGTGTGTGTGTGTGTGTGTGTGTGTGTACGTGTGTGTGTATACGTGCACGCACTTCTACCAGTGTCCTAGGTTCTATTAGAGACTTTATTTTACTTTTTTTGTTGTAGACATGATCAAACATTGTAAATTATCTATTACTCTAGTAAAAGGTGGCATGAATATCTAAAGAAACAGGATGAGACACTTGTTTTTCAAAACTATTTTTAAATAAATGCAAAAGTATTTGTTTAACCTTGTTACATGCAATCACTTATTTAAAACTGTTATCTTTTTACAGTCATAATTTCCAAAAATGTGTGTTTTAAGCTGAAGGGGCTATTGCCAGCCCAAGCATGGCAAACATGGCTCTGGCAGACCTTGCCCTTTTCCTCCATACCCTTTGCCTTGCTAAAAAAAAAAAAAAAAAAAAAAAAAAAAAAAAAAAAAAAAAAAAAATCCCCTAGATTACATTCCTAAGGCTAACCCCTGCAGTCTGTTACCTTATTTGGCCACTTCCTCCTGAGGCTGACTACCAAGAATCTGCTATTGAAGCACTGAAGTCCAGCAATCAAAAGCCCCTTTGGCTCACCTAATTAGCATGCCCAGTTAAAATTAAATGCCTCATCCTAACACAGGGTTTCCCCTTGCACCTTTTTAAACTGCCGTTTGCCTGTGTGCTACATCTTTCTTGTCTCTATCCAGAGGCAGTCCTTTGTCCCCCCCAGGACAAATCCCCCTTCCCCCTTCCCTTGTTCTTTTTCCTTTCTCTTTCATCCTCTATCCCCTGTCTTTGTCTCTTATTCCCTGCCCTTTGTCCCTCTGGGGCTAATAAACCTCCTTTGTGCTGAGAACTTGATCTTAGGGTGTCTTGAGCCAAGTTTGAGGTCCCTACGGAAGTCATTGTACTTGATTTGTACAAGTGTTGACCACATAACTTTTTATACCATATCTTAAGGTTTGGACCATCACCTTCTTAAGGGTAAGAGCATGACCTTGCCATCAGAAAGCCTCAGCTCTGAACTCAATGCTCTTACGTACAGCGTGTGTTCCCTTGTCAAGTTTTTTGTTTTTTGTTTTTTTTTTTGTTTTTCGAGACAGGGTTTCTCTGTGTAGCTTTGTGCCTTTCCTGGAACTCAGTTGGTAGCCCAGGCTGGCCTCGAACTCACAAAGATCCGCCTGACTCTGCCTCCCGAGTGCTGGGATTAAAGGCGTGTGCCACCACCGCCCGGCCCCTTGTTAAGTTTTTAAAGCTTTTCTGTTTCTGTATTCTGTTATCAACAAGAATGGCATAATAATAAGCACCTTTTATAGAGTTGGAGGGTAAGACAATGTGTACAAAGATTTCCCCACAGTGCACAGTTACACATCAGGAAAGCATTCTAGGGCCAATTCTGCTGCTCTTTTGGAATCAGTGAAATCACACTCATTGCTCTTACTTGGCAGTCTGTAGGCAGGTGCTACTGTGCTGCCAGTGCTTCAGATTTCTGTTGCTTTCTTTCACACTTGGAGGCTTTCTAGATCTTCTCATATCCTCATTGTATTGTAAGACCACGTGGACACATAATATTGTCCTTTTGCTCACTTCATTGGATGTTTAAAGCCATAATAAGAAAGAAATCAACATTTTTATGCTTTGTACTATGCTATTTACACTGTGAGACAGAGATGCATAAGATAAAGTGTATCCAGCTAAAAGCATATTAACAGGAAGCGTCTACTGACCTCCCTCTCCAGGCCTTACCTCTCAAGTTCATGGTTTATTTTCAATCACCACAGTCCGGAGTCTGCTCTTCATTTGTGCAGATCCAGAAACTTGATCTCAACAGTTCATCTAGAGTTCACCAACACTGAGGGACTGACTCACACCAAGCAAACTGACAAGAGAATCATTTACCAGTTAGATTGCCAATTCTTAATGTACAATGGCCATATCCCAGTCACAATAGCAGGCATCTGCCTTTTTGTTGGGGGGGGTGATCTAATTATATATTAGAAAGATGCCTGCAAAGCTTAAAATAAGAACAAAGATTGTGACATTCTTGAAAAGCTTGTCTAAAAAGGAGAGGCCAGCTGAAAGAGTGGCATGTCCCCAGAGACACTGGCCTTGCTATCCAGTATCTGTTTTATACTTGGGAATCATCTGCTTTGCTGTTTTCCTGGAACAACTCAACAGCACATGGGATGAAACAGCCACTCATTTATTTATTTTAAAGTTAACCATCACCATAAATTATTTTTTAATGCAAACGATGTTTTAGTGATATTGCTTACCTGGAAAAAATAGAAGGAAAGAAGTGGTAGGAAAGGCCACAGTGCTTTCTAGGTGGGAAATACAAAGTCTTGACAGGCAACAGGGTAATGCTTTTGTAAACAGTACTCCACAATTCAAGACTGACTTATTGCAAGAGATAGAGGTTCAAGAATTGTCTCTGTGCAAATTATAGCTGTAATCGAGAAAGTAGCAACAGCCTTTGAGGGAGTATGTACAGAGAATAAAAGATCAATGGAAGAGGGAGGTCAGTAGGCTGTCACTGTAGCTATATTAACAATAAGAATGGAAGAGATAATGTAAGCAAAAAGAACTGAAGTCATTGAAGACCCAAGACAGCCCTTGACCCTAGAGAAAAATCTACTTTAAAAGTGAATCTTGTGGAAGATGTAATTCTGTGTCCTGTGTCATGAAAACAACCATAAAGAGTCTATTTCCATAAAGAGTATTGGATTTGTAGATTACAAAGGCTTCATGTTCCTAAGGGCACATTTAAACCCTAAAGGAGTATTTATTTCTGACTGCTCAAGAAGCGTATTGCTGAAGAGAAAAGGCATTATAGGTCATTGGTTTGAGGTAACAGGGTAAGAAATGGAAAACCAAGTAAAGAGTTTTCCTGGAGATGCTGAGGAAAGAAGCTCCATGTGGAAATTGGGTGGATGGAGGGTGAGTTCAACATAACAAAAGACAAAGGAAAGATCCAGCTGCATTACTGAGTCTGACAGGAAGGGCCATCAGAATACAGGAGATCTATCATGTGAGTCTGGGACAATAGCCAGATGCCTGTGTAGCAGAAAAACTACAGAAGTTCTGTGGGAAGATGGATTTGAAGTTATGTGGATAGATGACAGCATCAGTAAGGAGGCAGTTAGCAAGAATTAGCTGGCATTATTTCAAAAAGAGAGAGGGAGACAGTTTATATGGTAGTTGAATTATGCTAAGCAGGAAGGTGCTGGGAGGTTATTGTCTGGTGTGCAGGTAGTAAGTTAGGAGACATGGTGTCGGCAAGGAAAAGGAATAAGCGTGTTTCCTGGAATGCATGCTAGAAAAGTTATATAGAGCTGTGAATTGCTTTATAATGTTCTTAAAAGAAGATAGAGACAGAGATACAGGATCCAGCCATTCAACCATTCTGTTCATACCAGCCAGGCATCCTACATACTGATGAAAGAAAGTGGTAATACCTCTGGCTGGTCCAGCTGCCCACAGCTACACAGACCTTAGACTAGGCCTTAGAAATCATGTAAGTGAGGAAAAACTCTCTCTGCTGAGATTGCTTCAAATATCTAACCCATGATAAGCTGTGAAGAAAACAATATTGTGGCTATTCCATACCACTGAATTTAGGATACCTTTTACATAGGAATAAGCAATTGGAACATAGAACTAAAGATGTGGTGAGTGAGCTCTCAGTGTCCTTGTATTCTTGTATTGGTGCTACCAGAGTATGGGTAAAGGTAGAGACTGAGGGTAGAGTTTACTTAGAGATTGTCTTAAGTTTTATTTTCTGTTGCTGCTGTAAAATACACTGATAAATGCAATAAATGCAACTTAGAGAGAAAAGAGCTTAGTTCAGCTCACAGTTCCAGCTTACAGACCATCAGAACAGAGGATATAGCAAAATCATCAGCAACAGAGTGCAGCAAATGCCCAGAATTTCCTGTCTAAGGAATGGTGCAGCCTGCAATGGTCAGGTCTTCCAATGCTAATTAACATAATTTACAAAGCTAATTTCCACACATGATAATCAAGATAATTCCCCACAGACATGCCTATAGGGTAATTTGATTGCTAAGATTTCCACAGGTGATTCTAGATTGTGTTAAGTTGACAAAATTAATCATCATAACATAATCCTTGCCATTTTGACATCACTTTAAGTCATAACCTTTCAACCTTTGTCCCCAAAGTCTCATGTTTATCACACAAATGTAAATATAGTCCAATTTTTTAAAATTCTCATAGAAGTCCTGACAGGCATCAATAGTTCCAATACTTTAAAAGATCAAAGTCTCTGTGAGCTCCTATAAAATCAAAAGCAAAGTACATACTACCAACGTATAATGGCATGGAATGAGCATTCCTGTTACAAGAGGGAATGAAGAGGGTACCACAAACAACAATCCCATCTAAACAATCCTGTGGGATGGATATGAAGGCTTTCTGGTATCTGGAACTTGTAAACTTGTAGTCTTCTAGGCTCCAAAGGGCTGGAGTATATCCACTGTATTAATTACTTTTCTGTTGCTGTGATAAAACATCATAACCAAAGGTAACTTTTAGAAGAAAGTTTATTTTGGCTTATGGTTCCAGAGAAATGAGAGTCCATTATGGTGGGCAGACATGGCAGAAAGTAGCAAAAATGGTGTCAGGAGCAGGAAGCTGGGAGATCACATCCATAATTGGAAGGAGGTTGAGGTTATATGGTCACAAAGCTGCCCCCAGTGATGTACTTCTCTGGCAAGGCTGCACTATCGAAACCTCCCCAAATAGCACCAACAACTAGAAATCAAGTGTTCAAATATCCAAACATTTGGAGGACATTTATTCAAACCACCTCACACTGTCTTAGTCAGTGTTCTAGTGTTGTGAAGAGATCCTTTGACCGTGACAACTCTTATAAAAGAAATAATTTCATTAGGGCTTATTTATAGTATCGGAAGGTTAGTCCATTATTGTCATGGCAGGAAGTATGATGGCATGCAGGCATGCATGGTACTGGAGAAGTAGTTGAGAGTTCTGCATCCAGAGGAAGACAGAGACTCTGGGCTTGGCATGGTCTTTTGAAACCTCAAGGCCCACCACCAGTGATATACTTCCTTCAACAAGGCCACATCTTCTAATCATTTCAAATAATACAGCTTCTTAGTGACCCAGTATTAAAGTCTATGAGCCTATGGGGGTCATTCTCATTCAAACTACCACACCCGCCCACCTCCAGTTCTTCCAGATGAAGCACAGCTTGTCACTTAGGCTTAGACGATTTCCACTCCAAAGCTGAACCCACCCACCCCCACCCCCCGGCAGATGTCCCACAGTCGTAGCATCTCCAGTATTGTGGGGTCTCAATTTTAACTGAAGCTTCACCTTCACAGCTTTATACAATGGCCATTTAGGACCTTCATGCAGGGACTTTGATTCTCCTATACAGCTCCTGGTATCAACTATATTCCGTGACCTTCTCCATCTTGTGTTTTTCTGGCTTTTGAAATTACCATGTTCTTGGAACTCACTGGCTTTTGTAGACCAAAGGTGCAAACTCTTCCACATCCCATCTACAAAACATTCCAAAGGCATAACAACCAACCACCTGGCCAGGATTACCACAGCAGTGGCCCACTTCTTAGTGTCCAAAGAAAGGTTAGGCTTTTTGACCTTCTCTACATTGGCTTCCTCTAGTCTCTTGTTTCTGAACTAACAAGAAGACAAGTAAAGAGATTACAGTGCAAAAACCTAGGCATAAAGGAAGCCATTTACCATGGGGGCAGCACAAAATAGGAACTTAACCTATGATTAAGGCGAAACAGGAAATTATAGCATAAACGCAGAATAAGTCTTATCATGCAAATGTTTAACACTGGGGGAAATATTCCATAGTGTTTAAAACTTATATCAATAGACTTGAAATCTAAACACGAATTTCAGCCATGAGAAATTGGGTATTACCATGCCTTGCATGGCTGGGTCCTGGGACCCTGACTGGCTAAAGATGGCAAAGGAATGAAGAAAGAACAGACACATACAGAACAGCTGTGTCAGGTGTAATATGTACACTCTGGTGGAGTGGTACCTACTACCACCTACTACTCCTGCAACTCCTAAGCTCAGAGTATTCACAAAGTACTGCACAGAGGGAGGGGTTATCCTTGGAGGGATATCTCTGTCAGTGAACAGTCTGAGACTAAATATCTAGGGAGGGGAAGTTGCAATTGCTAGTTTTTTTTAAAATTGTTTATTAAAAAAATTCCTGTTCCCCCTCCCTGCTCTTTTTGCACTCCCTCCCCACCCCATCCATCCCTATCCCCTCCTCATAAAAGTTAAGGCCTCCCTTGGGTAAGTCAACAGAGGCTGGCATACCAAGTTGTGGCCAGACCTAGCCCTTCCCCCCTGCATCAAAGATGAGTAAGGCATCGCACCATAAGGAATGGGCTCAAAAAAGCCAGTTTGTGTACCCGGGATAAGTCCTGGTCCCATTGCCAGGGGCCCCACAAACACCTCAAGCCATGCAACTTTCCCCCACATTCAGAGGGCCTAGTTCGGTCTCATGCAGGCTCCTCAGCTGTCAGCCCAGAGTCCCATGAGCTCCCATTAGCTTGGGTCAGCTATTTCTGTGGTTTTTCTCATCATGATGCTGACTGTCCTTGCTCTTATAATCCTTCCTCCCTCTCTTCAACTGAACTCCAGGATCTTGGCCAAGTGCTTGGCTGTGGGTCTCTGCATCTGCTTCCATCAATCACTGGATGTAGGTTCTATGGTGACAATTAGGGTAGACACCAATCTGAGTGCAGGGGAAGGTTATTTCAAGCACCCTCTCTTTCATTGCTACAAATCTTAGCTGGGGACAATCTTGTGAGTTCCTGGGTGTTACCCTAGCTGCAGATTTCTCCCCATCCCCTTAATGGTACCCTCTGTCAAGATATCTCTTTCATTGCTCTTCCTCCCCGGCTCTCCCCAGTGTTCCCACATCCCATCCCCTTACATCCCCTCTCCTCTATTCCTCCTTCCCAGTTTACCCAGGAGATCTTAGCCCTTTCCCCTTCCTGGGGCAATCCATGTGTGTCCCTCTTAGTGTCCTCCTATTTACCTAGCTTATTTGACGTTGTGGATTATAGCCTGTTTATCCTTTGCTTTGTGTCTAATATTCACTTATGAGTGAGCACATTTAGCATTTGTATTTCTGGGTCTGGGTTACCTCACTCAGAATGATTTTTTCTAGTTCCATCCATTTGTCTACAAATTTCATGACATTGTGTTTTACTGATGTATAATACTCCATTATGTAAATGTACCACATTTTCTTTATCTGTTCTTCAGTTGAAGGGCATCTAGTTTGTTTCCAGGTTCTGGCTACTAAGAATAATGCTGCAATGAACATAGTTGAGCAAATGTCCTTGTGGCCTGGTTGAACATCTTTTGGGTATATGCCCAGGAGTGGTATTGGTTGGTCTAGAGGTAGGATGATTCCCAATTTTCTGAGATACTGCCATACTGATTTCAGTGTGGCTGTACAAGATTGCATTTCCACCAGTAGTGGAGGAGTGTTCCCCTTGCTCCACATCCTCTCCAACATAAGCTGTCATCTGTGTTTTGGATCTTAGCCATTCTGACAGGCATAAGATGGTATCTCAGAGTCATTTTGATTTTCATTTCCCTGATGGCTAAGGATGTTGAAGATTTCCTTAAATGTCTTTTAGCCATTTGAGACTCTTCTGCTGAGAATCCTATTTAGCTCTGTTGCCCATTTTTTAATTGGATTGTTTGGTATTTTGATGTCTAGTTTCTTGAATTCTTTATATATTTTGGAGATCAGTCCTCTATCAGCTATGAGGTTGGTAAAGATCTTTTTCCCATTCTGTAGGCTGCCTTTTTGTCTTATTGACAGTGTCCTTTGCCTTAAAGAAGCTTCTCAGTTTCAGGAGATCCCATTTATAAAGTGTTGCTCTCAGTGTCTGTGCTACCGGTGTTATATTTAGGAAGTGGTCTCCTGTGCCAATGTGTTCAAGGCTACTTCCTACTTTCTCTTCTATGAGGTTCAGTGTAACTGAATTTATGTTGAAGTCTTTGATCCACTTGGACTTGAGTTTTGTACATGGTGATAGATATGTATCTGTTTGCATTCTTCTACATGTAGATGTCCAATTATACCAACACCATTTGTTGAAGATGCTTTCTGTTTTCCATTGTATAATTTTTGCTTATTTGTCAAAAATCAGGTGTTCATAGGTGTGTGAATTAATGTCAGGGTCTTTGATTTGATTCTATTGCTCAACGTGTCTGTTTTTGCCAATACCATGCGGTTTTTATTACTATAGCTGTACAATAGAGCTTGAGGTCAGGGACTGTAGCTGGAGTTCTTCTGGTCCTGGCCCACAGTCAGGACAAATTTCTCTCACCCGCCAGTCCTGCAGCTGCTCAGACCCAACCAAGTAAACACACAGAGACTTATATTAGTTATAAACTGTATGACCATGGCAGGCTTCTAGCTAGCTGTTCTTATATCTTAAATTAACCCATTTCTATTAGTCTATAAGTTGCCATGTGGCTCATGGCTTACCGGTATCTTACATCTTACTTGTCATAGCAGTGGCTGGCAGTGTCTCTCTGTCTCAGCCTTCCACTTCCCAGAATTCTCCTCTCTCCTTGTCCCGCCTATACTTCCTGCCTGGCTACTGGCCAATCAGTGTTTTATTTATTAACCAATCAGAGCAACACATTTAACATACAGAACATCCCATAGCACTTCCCCTTTTCTTTTTTTTTAAAAAAAAGGAAGGTTTTAACTTTCATATATTTGGCAAAATTAAAGAAGATATCCTACTATCCTATATTTGTGAGTCTAAGGTTTCATATCTAACTTATCTTTTATCATAACTAAGGAAAATTATAACTATCTAGTCTTCAACTACATCAAAGGCCCCAGAAGGATATAATATTATCTGAGAAATGGAAGAAGGACACAAGCAACTTTCTCGAGTCTTGCAAGAGTAGACAGAGACAGCTGGCAGCCTGGACAGTCACCTAAAATGTAAAGTTGGGGCACCTGTCTTCAGCCCACAGGACTAGAGTCTCTCAGTCACTTCTCTCTATGTCTTGTAGAATATCTGGCAGTTTCCTCTGAAAAGCAGGAACCTGAAGGTCCATTTTGCCAAGCAAAGTTCAGTGGTGACCTTCCTATGGGTCCTGCATGTCCAGTTGATACATTACTTTAAAGCAGTCCAGGCAAGAAGTTTCTTGCCCAAATGGCTATTTTTGCCAAGGTGAAGATAAACTCCATATTGAGTGTCTTTGATGCCCATCCTCCTCTCTGAAGTAAATTGGTGCTGCCAGGAACAGACATGTCTCACTGTCCAGAAAGTCTAAATATTTTGAAAATATTTTAAATGCCATATTCTGTAGGTCTTTGAAGTGTTTGAAGATTACCTATCTACCTGAAATATATCTCTGTATACCTAGTAAACTTAACTAACATGCTACCAGTTTGACTATAATAGAAGACTAATTGTTCTATTACAATTTAAATGAGTTGTATAAACATAATACCTTAAACAAGGGTAAAAATACACATAAAGTATAAGAAAATTAACTTTAAATTTGTATCAATAAACTAAAATCCATAGCAATGTAAAACATTTTTAAACAAGTTGTTACTCTTTAAAAGTAGGTTCATTAATCTACCCTTTCATCCTATTATATCTATATCATATCCCATTTTCATCTTTAGAAAGAGATTGCATTTATAGAAATATTGGTTTTTCCCTGTCCCACACCAGAGGGCTCTTCTGATATGGGACACAAAAATCTCTTAACTTTTTTTTTTTTTTTTTTTTTTTTTTTGTAATATGCTTGGGTTTAGAGAAGGAGTGAGCCAATTCCATCTCCAAAGCCAGCTTGATATATTTGGGAATTTGTGTGTAGCTTCTCTTACTACTTCCTACTGGAGAGGGGTGCTGTATCTTATGGGAACACAAAGTAAATTTTAGGATTATGGAGTCTTTGAGGGTGTATTGTCTGAGCCAGTTGCCTTGAAACTGTTCTAGATGTTAGATCATCTGGGCCATGGTGTCATCAGAGACCTTTCCAGGGGGTCTTGGCTGGTCAAACCTGATGTTATCTTAATTTGGAACAAATTCATAGCCTCTGGCTTTCTGTGGAAACAAAAGCAGAGCTTCCTTTCCAAAGCAACATATCCTTACATGCAAATTTTGAAGTCAAGGTACCTTTAAAATATACATATTTGTTTAACTCAACAGCTTTTACAATCAAATGTCTGTCTGCAGTTAAAAATCCCAAAGACAACACAATCCAGATTGTCTGTGTAATATCCATCTTTATGTGGCTTATTTTTTATACCACCTTTACTGTCTCTTTAAAGACTTTATTTTTAAAAACTATCTGTATATATTTATTTTTTTTCTCTTCCAAGCCTACATACATTTTTACACACATTGTAAAGCATTTAAAGTCTTGTTCCATCTGAATCTGTCTTATTGTGAATCTATTGCTTTAAATTGTAGCATTCCAAGACTGAAACAGCAACTTTGGCTGGTGGCTCTGCCCACCTTAGCTTCCCAACATGGCAGTGGTACAGTTTACCACCAGCTCTGGGAGCCATCAACTTTTAGAAACAGTGGGTCTATGCTATGCTTTTATCAAAGCAGTATGTAGCACAGAAACCTCCTTTTTATTTTTTTTATTTTTTTTTTTTTACTAGTAAAGGCTAACTCCACCATGCACCATGTTGTGTGGCTTATAGAAACCTCTGTGTAACTCTGTGGGAATAAGTCAAGCCCACATTTCGCTAACCCTCTATAGAGTAGCTCAAGTCCACATGTTGCAGCTTCTAGCTGCCCATATGAGACATGAAGCAGGAACTTGGTTTTGGCTCCATTTAGGATTGTTTATTAAATATTCTCAGGTTTAAGGTGGAACTTGAGCTGTTGGGCACCATTTGTATCTGGAGTTTTTCTGGTCCTGGCCCACAGTCAGGACAAATCTCTCTCACCTGCCAGCTGTTCAGACCCAACCAAGTACCACACAGAAACTTATATTACTTACAAACTGTATGGCCATGGCAGGCTTCTAGCTAGCTGTTCTTATATCTTAAATTAACCCTTTTCTATTAGTCTATAAGTTGCCACGTGGCTCGTGACCTACCAGTATCTTACATCTCACTTGTCATGGTGGAGGCTGGCAGTGTCTCCCTGTCTCAGCCTTCCTCCTCCCAGAATTCTCCTCTCTCCTTGTCCTGCCTATACTTCCTACCTGTCTACTGGCCAATCAGTGTTTTATTTATTAACCAATCAGAGCAACACATTTAATATACAGAACATCCCACAGCATGGTGATGCCTCTTGAAGTTCCTTTATTATACAGGATTGTTTCAGCTATTCTGGATTTTTTGTTTTTCCATATGAAGCTGAGTATTGTTCTTTCAAGGTCTGTGAAGAATTATATTGTAATTTTGATGGAGATTACATTGAATCTGTAGATTACTTTTGGTAAGATTGCCATTTTTACTATGCTGATCCAAGAACATGGGAGATCTTTCCATTTTCTGATATCTTCTTCAATTTCTTTCTTCCAAGACTTAAAGTTCGTGTCATACAGGTCTTTCACTTGTTTCGTTAGAGTTACACCAAGATATTTTATATTATTTGTGGCTATTGTAAAGGGTGATGTTTCTCTGATTTCCTTCCCATCCCATTTATCATTTGTATATAGGAGGACTACTGATTTTTTTTAGTTGATCTTGTATCCTGCTATATTACTGAAAGTATTTATCAGCTCTCGGAGTTCCTTGGTAGAATTTTTGGGGTCACTTATGTATACTATCATATCATCTGCAAACAGTGAAAGTTTGACTTCTTCCTTTCCAATTTGTATCTCCTTGATTTCACTTAGTTGTCTTTTTGCTCTAGCTAGAACTTTGAGTACTATATTGAATAGGTATAGAGAGAGTGAACAGCCTTGACTTGTTCCTGATTTTAGTGGAATCACGTTGAGTTTCTCACCATTTAGTTTGATGTTGGCTGTTGGTTTGCTGTATATTGCCTTTATTATGTTTAGGTATGTTCCCTGTATTCCTGATCTCTCTAGGACCTTTATCATGAAGGGGTGTTGGATTTTGTCAAAGGCTTTTTCAGCATCTAATGAGATGATCATATGTTTTTTTCTTTCAGTTTGTTTATATGGTGGCTTACATTGACACATTTGCTAGTTTTTGTAAACACTGGTCACTTGTTCACTCTTGGACCCCTGAAGAACTATTTGGTTTCTCTCTGAGTCTCACCTGAGCATGACTGTCACTCCCATGGGCTGAGACATTGGAGTCCTTAACATGGCTGTGCCCCTACCAACAATATATATTCACTCAGGACTTAACTCACTCAGGGCCTCATCAGTTCTCTGCAGGGTATGATACTCAACTGTCTTGAGCCTTAGTTTGCTCATGCAAACAATGGAATTAGTAAGACATTATATCATTGGGTTCTTACAAAGTGAGAAGATGCTGGTAAAACTGCCTAGCACCGATCAAATGCTCAGTGAAGGGTTGCTGTCATTGGTGAACACTAGAATGTGAGACTGAGAACCTAGGGAGATAGAGTTGGATAGCTACTAAAAAAGCTTCATGGAATAGGAAGCAGAAAATCCTGAGAGGCTTAGCGTCAAACATGTCTCAGCTAAGAAATCCAGAATAGAAGGGCCAGAGATGTTGACAAATGGAGATGAGCAAAGGGAGTCATGCCAGCAACACAGAGGGTATCCCCAGAGTTAGACGAGACAGAGAATGAATGAGGAGGGAGGCAGTAGAAGACAACATAGCAAGATCAGAGAGGAGGGGAGGAAGCCGAGGGGAGATGGGGGAAAAATGCGGAGGAACATCATGTTCTCAAGGACAGACTGAATGAAAGCACTGCTCCTAACAGCCAGGTGATAAAATGTATTGATTCTAAAGCACGGTGACAGGGAACATGTGTCTCTGCCACCACCGTGGTGGTTACTCAGGTCTCCAAATTTGAGAGAACATGCAGCCCCTAGTTGCCAGGATGTTATCTCCCCTGCTGTGTGCAAATCTGATTTTGGCAGGCGCAACTCTTCCCCACTGTGTTCTTCCTAGCATCGCACAGTACTCATTAGGACTGAAATCCTCTGAGCCTTATCAAATTCCATTATGTGGCACAGCAAATCCTAACTTGTAGGTGGTAGTGTTTCTTGTTTTATCAATGTTGTCTGAAAATTAACTACAAAAACATTAATCTTTTTTGTTATTAAACTGTTTTCCTGTATTATTAAACATTATCACATTTTGTTGGGTGTTTAGCAATTAAAAAATCTTTCTTATATGTCAGAAACAGTTAAAATACTTGTGGATTTTCAGTTCAGCTCCTGCAAATTTGTACAGTATCTGACTAGTCTGCTCTCTCTATCACATCTGAAATTGCCAACCATCTCTTTCTGATCTTTCAAAAGAGCAAGTAAATAACAACAGTGATAGCTTTTAACATAAAAAAAAAAATGCCTGGAAGTCATTGAATTACATTCTTTTGCCTGAAAACAAATACTTTTCAGTAAAAGCAAAGTTTGTCACAATTATATGCAAAGAATAGAGCTGGGAAAAGGTCTAATTACACCATTAGAATAATGTCAATTCCAAGGATTCACTTGACTATTCTGCTTCTGTGTCTTTGGACATTACTTAAAATTTAGTCTGCCCTGGCCTAAGAAGCACCCTCAAGAAGTCTTCCTTTTTCATCTCTTTCTTGAGTAAAATTTGAAAATGGTGCTTAAGCAATTACACTGCAACCTAACAGCAACAGAACGTTGTCATCTGCACAAATTGTATTAGTCAATGACACAATTTCAGTTTCTAAGTCAACAAGTATGGAAAACAAATCGTACTATTTTTTTTTAATTACTATTAAGTTAGCACACAAAGCAATGAGTCTCATGGTGGTATTTGCACGTGTCACAACTTGGTTTTTATTCATGTACTTCTCCTAGTCCCCACCTCTCTCGCCTGTTTCCCTCCTATACAAAACAATTCTTCCTATTCTCTCTCTCTCTCTCTCTCTCTCTCTCTCTCTCTCTCTCTCTCTCTCTCTCACACACACACACACACACACACACACACACACACACACAAGTCTAGATTCCACATATAAGCAAAAACATCCAGTGTTTGTCCTTCTGAGTCTGGCCCATTTTGCTTAACATAATGATTTCCAGACACGCATTCACTTCCCTGCATATGTCATTATTTCAATTTTTCCTCACGGAATAATACAATTTTATTTTATATATGTTCCACGCTTTCTTTATCCATTCATTTATGTTGAAGTTAAAAATGGATGGACAAGTATCTCTCTTGAGAGTTGATTTAGTGTACTGTAGCGTATGTTTGAGTTGTATACCTGGATCGTGTGTTAATTCTGCTTTTAGTTTCCTAAGGAACTTCAAAACCCTTAAGCCTGAGAAACACACTCAGCAAAGTAACAAATATAAAATCAACACTTAAAAAAAATCCTTACTCTCCTGTCTATACATCAATAATGGACTTGCTGCCAAGAAAAGTAACCAGAAAAAAGCACATTCACAAAAGAATCGAAAAGTAAAATACGTATGAATAAATATAAGCAAGGAGGTGAAAGACCTGAATAATTAAAGCCTTAACACAGCAAACAAAGGAATTAAAGAAGACACTAGGAGGAAAGCTTCACATGCCTGTGATTGGCAGAATTTAACAAAAATGGCTATATTGCTGAAAGCAATCTACACATATAATGCAATCCCCATCACAATTTCAATGACTTTTTTTTTTTTTTTTACTGAACTAGATAAAACAATACCAAAATTTGTATGGAAACTCAAAAGACCTCAAATCGTCAAAGAGAATGACCATATAACTGTATTTCTAGTTATACTACAAAGCCAATGGTAACAAAACTATATGCTATGGACACAAAAGTAGATACGAAGATTAATGGGATAGAATATGGGATCCAGAAATAACCCACAAAACCCTGTCCACTTAATTTCTGTGTCAGAAGAATTCAATAGAAAAGAAATACAGCATCTTCAACAAATGGTGCTTTGAGAACTACAAACCCACCTGTTGGAGAATGAAACTAAATCCATCACTCTCATCCTGCGCAAAAGTGAATTCAAAGGGGATCAAAGACTATGGTGAGAGACCAGGAACTTTGAAACTGCAACAGAACAGCATAATTAAAGCACTTCAAAATATGTCCACAGACAAGGACTTTCTTATATCTTTAATTTTATTATAATCATGATTGATATGATTTATAAAATTCTATCAAATATTCAAAGTATTAATTTAACTTAGGAATGGCTAGCTTGGTAGAACATACAATAATTTCTTTGAAAACTATGTTTGATATCTATTTGCCCATCTATATGATTTTATTTTAATTTAATTTGTGTCTATGGGTGTGCATGTGAGTGTGTGTATGTGTGTATGTGTGTGTGTGTGTGTGTGTGTGTGTGCCACATGTGTGCAGGAGCACAAGGAAACAAGAAGAGGATGCTAGACCTCTTGCAACTGGCTTTAGGCAGTGTGATCTGCCAGACTTTGAGTGGTGGGTATCAAATGGCACCTACTGACTTAATGCAATGTTGACACGACATAATCTGTGGACTTCCAGGATTTATTGGAGGTGCAAAAAAAATCCCAATTTGAAATAACTATGTTTAAATTCACCCTTTTCACACCCACCAAGACACACTTCAGAAGATGACTAGTCCCATGCAGAGCAGAAGCAAATGCAGGAGCCGTATTAGCTCACACAGCAGCAGACAGAAGGCCTACAAAACCTGGAATGGCAAAGAAACAGGGGGACCAATAAGGATGGATGAGTCCACGGAACAGGGCGCACCTCATGTCCAGGCTGGTGGGTAACAGCAGTGTGGTGGTATTGTGTTCCCCAAAATATTGTGCACTTCAATAGACTTATCTGAGGCAGGGGAACAGAACAGCCACTAAATATAGGCCAGAAAATGGTGGCACATACATCTTTCACCCTAGCATTCCGAAGGCAGAGATCCATCTGAATCTCTGTAAGTTCAAAGCCACACTGGAAACAGCCAGGCATGGTGACACATGCCTTTAATCCCAGGAAGTGATGGCAGGAAGCAGAAAGGTATATAAGTTATGAGGAACAGGAACTAGAGTCTGGTTAAGCTTTCAGGCTTTTGAGCAGCAGTTCAGCTGAGATCCATTCGGATGAGGACACAGAGGCTTCCAGTTTGAGGAAATGAGATCAGCTGAGGAATTGGTGAGGTGAGGCTGTGGCTGGTTCTGTTTCTCTGATCTTTCAGCATCCACCCAAATACCTGGCTCTAGATTTGTTTTTTATTAATAAGACCTTTTAAGATTCGTGCTACACAGTAGGGCCTAGAGAGGCTTTAACAGAACAGTGAGTTGGAAACCATGTTCTATGCGTTGGATCTTCAAATACAGTACAGTTACAGTTGGTACTAGACATTGATAGAAAACTGCACATCAAATAAGGAAGAACAGAGAAAGTAATTATTATATTTGCATAAATACTGACCTTCAGGCTCTTTAAAGTCAGACATAAATCACTCTAAGTCATGCACATCTTAAAGATGATTTTTAAAAGCTAACTTTGCTAATAAACCTTTAGCATATCTCAGAATGTCACTTGTGATCCTGGATACTGGATTTATTTGTGTTCTGAAATGATGTTCTGCTTTTCACCTGCACAATAATACTAGTAAGATTTCTTGTATTCCTGATTAAAAATAACTGATGTAGCTAGATCAGGGCAAAATGAACCCTTTCTATAATGAGTGCTGCTCTGATTTGCCCCAAGACACTGATAACACGGTAATAATGGGACCAGATTTCTAATGATGGTGAAACATTTTCTTTGGGGCAGGGAAAGAATATTGGATTTCAAACTTTTTATTTGACTTTTATAACAATGGAATAATCTTTTAACTGCTTTAGCAATTTTCAGAATGTATAAATAGAGGTATGAATTGCCTAGGAATGCCAGAATCCTTTTCTTATATGAAATCATAAATATGAAATGAAATTGCTTTGAAATCACAGAATCATAAGTACAAATATGATCATTAAGTTCAAGATAGATTTTGCTCTCTTGAAAATCCTGTCCCAAGAGCTTTCAAGGTTGGAAAAATGTTTTTATGTATACTAATGCCAAGTCCTTGAGTTAATTCATTCATTGATTGCCTCATTCATTCACTGTACATACCCACTGCTGCATCAGATCATATTTAGACAAAAACAAAAATGGTCATTAATGGGTGGTCTATATATCCAACTTGTTTGTACTGTCATGAATGAGGCAGTGCAGAGACATCAAATATTTTCCAGCATGGAAGCTAGCAGAGGGGAGCAGAACAGATGTGTGCCAAGAAGTGCAAGCATTTGGAGCCCATGCAGTCTTGTCAATCATGGTGTCACAAGGCTCAAGGAGGGCAAAGCCATAATTCTGAGTTCCCTTCTGTCTGGATAGTTTCCAAAAATGTGTGCACAGGCTTCTTCAGTAGCGTGTACCTCACTGGGGTTCGATGAAAGTTGAAGTTTACATTCCAAGAGCAGAATGGGCCCAAGTCAGAATCATCATAGGAGTTCTCAGCCTTAAAAGGAAATGTTTTTTTTTCTCCATAATAAAAAGTACTTTGATTTATTCCATACTCTATTATTTTATCTTTAGTGAGCCGGCAGTTTAAATTGCATGCTTGTAAAGCTTCTGAAAGAATCCTTTCAGAAATCCATCATTCTTTTTCTCTCTTTAGCGTGACTAGATCTTCCCTCATTTTTTTCCCCCAGACACTGTAGGCACTCCTAGACAATCATTAAGACATTTACTTAAAAAAACTGAAAACAATTTCTGGCCACTATATAAGTATGAGTTATCCAAGAATACATGAATGTTTTTCTTGCTCAAAATTGAGAAAATAAAAGATAGTTTTTTGAGTTGCAAAATTTCAAGTTTTAAATTTCCTTTATTGTGACATTATAATTTTGTCTCCCTCTTTGAATTTCTCTCTTCCCTCCCTTCTTCTTTCCTCTCCTCTCCTTTTCTGAACAATTAGACCTTAAACCATCAGGCAGAGCATATTCACACAGGCATTGATGCCAGCCTTGCTAGCACAGTGGTCTAGATCAGGGCACTAAACTCTGTGAGTCTGGAGGATGTGTTCTGAGGACAGCCTAGCATGGTAGCAGGCTGAGGTTGGAGAGTGTTATGGGTTATGGGAAAGCATGGCTCAGTACAGGACAAAATAAACATTAAAATAAACAATAATGGCACTTGAAAAACTATGACCCACTTAATAATATAGGAAAACATGGTCATTCAGATATATACTAACACATGAGTAAGTCAAAAGTTTGTTGAGGAATGAGATAATAACAGTTTCAAAGTACTAGCCCACAAAATACTTGTTGATTACAAAAAGGAAAACATACTTTACAATGACAGAATATTGATAGGTAACTGCTAGAGTCATGCATATGTTTATATATTTATTATTCTTCAGAGCTTGTTAACACCTTAGATGCTGTTACTTTAATACAACTTAGTTTTTAAACATATAAACTAATGTGTGAGTAGTTACATAAATTCACACAAGTTATTTGAGTGAAATGCTGTTTATGAAAACATATTTGAACTACACACTTTCCTGATCTATTTCTGGTTAGAAGCCTTCTGAAGCAGTGTGGCTGCCCACAGAATGCAGGGTTCCAAGCAGCCATGCCCACCAAGCTCTGTACTTTACTCCTTCTAAATATGAGTGTTTTAAGAAATCTGGTGAGGACAATGTGTAGAGACGTTTAAAGCTGACGAAAACCCAACAATGCCAAGGCCCAGGTTTTAACTGTAAGGCTACAGAATGCTTCATTTAAGGGGTGGTGGGAATTATAGATCGATCGCATGTGAATCCTACACCAGTTTAACCAACTGAGACAAGTGTTCGCTTCTCCCGCCTGCAAACTCCCAATCACTTTGTTTATTCACTGCTGTAAACCAACAGTTACAGAGTCCCCAAAGCAAGGGATCCTTCCCCTCTTTTCTCCCATGCCAACTACCAGGTCTTATTCATTCATGTCAATGATGGGAGAAGCAAAAGTTAGGAGAAACATTAATCATATTCAGTATAATATCTGATTAACTACATGACTCAATTTAACTTGAATTAGGCTGAGAAAGTAATGAATTATTAGGACTGTATTTGATATTTATGCATTTATTTACTTTAAAATAAACTCTTTTAGACTATTTTTATTATTTTAGATATTAAATTGTTATGATAATTTTTCTTGGGTAGATATGACCATAAATAATATCCATCTGCAATCCTGACAATAAGGAGATGGAACCACCAAATTTCTAAGTTTGAGACTAGCCTGAATCACATAGAAAGATTCTGTCTTACCAACAGCATCAAGAACAACAGTTTTTCCTTAAATACACTAATTAATGTGGAGGATATTTTTATTTTACTAATCAGTGAAAAAAATTACTTTTCCCAATTGATCTACAATGTAAAACAAAGGAAATCCTGTAAGATTATAGTATTTAATTTTCCTCTCAAAATCTGCTTAAATCATCATTTCTCTTCAGAAGCTCAATATTTTTATTTCATTGTGTAAAAATGTAGCAGATTATTTTCCTCTCAAAAGAGTTGCCACAACTTCATATTATAGAAACATGTCTGGTTCAGATTGTCCTCACAGCCCTGAAATTACATTATGAAGCCATGCAGCTTTCCAGAAGGATGGGTTGAGAGCCTACAGAGCTACATCTGACCCGAGAAGCGAAACTAATGAGGTTGAAGAGGACATGAAAGAGGGTAATCTACAACAGAGAGAGATGGCTAAGTTCCAACAGAACCATTTGGATTACGATTCTCACTCATGGAGACTTTGAGAATTGGGTCATCTTAAAAGTCCAAGCTAGTTTTCCCACTGGTTAATTATTACTCAGATATAATGAGGAGTAAGGCATTAGAGATGCATGTGATTCTGGTTTCTGCCAAGCAATTGCTGAATCTGTATTCTAATAGTTTAGACTGAGGGTACGAGTGTGAGTTCCGGGCAGCTGCTCCAAAACTAGACTCCTGAGTTCAGTTCCGCCCCTTATTAATCCGAGGCAGCCTTTCTAGCTTCTCTCCCTTACCTGTAAGACAGAGAGAATGAGTGCCTATGACTAAGCTTTATCTGAATAACTCCAGACAAGGCCCTTGGAAAGTGGCTTGAATGTAGTACTGAGTAAATGCCAGCTGCAGAAGGAGCAAAACAACTTTGCAAGTAAGTGCCTAGGATTGTAAGACTCACGGTACACCTTGCGTTCCTCGTTGGACCTCCTAGTTTGTGTGAAAGTACAAAGCAAGCCCTTTGCCTTTATGAAGAGCTCATTCCTTCGATTGCTGCTGCAGGATCTTTGAAGAGGGATATGGGCAGGTGCTGGTAGCCTTCATTTGTTTCTCCAGATCACCCTCACCTCCCGTCTCTGTGCACTGCTACTCCAGGAAGCGGTATGTACTCTGCCCAGCTCGCAGTCTCCCTTCTGGTCTTGTTAGAGGTGATGTTGGTCCATGGAAGCACTGGACAATCAGAAGAAATGAAGGAGAAAAGGGTGAGAGTCTTTCGGAGCCACACTTTTCTTCTCAGATCAACGTTGGCCGTGGACATGCACCTTATCTACCAAGAAGCCCCATCTAAGGCTGTGGTCCTTCCCTAGTTCTACAAACCCTCATCTTTTCCCCTTCTGGTTTAGCAGCATGACTTCCTGATGTTTCTATTTCCTGAGCACCCATGCTTCATCATCCCTGATTACCGCCCTTGACATGTCACTAAAGATGACTCAATAAGTTTTTCTATTGTGAGTTCTAATTAGATATCCTTTATTTAAATGATTTTCTAATGTGTTGATGATGTCTGTCTGGGTCTTTTGAAGTTCACTTGTTTCTAAATTCCATATTTTGTATTATATTATGGGTATTTAGAAAACATAAAATAAATTAACTAGAAATTATCATAACATCCAGACTTCTTAAGAGCTGTTCCAATAAAAGAATTCTTTCTGTGTATTGTAAGAATTTTTTAAAATTCACAGTTACATAATTTATTAGCAGTGCTCAAGAATAAGACTAAATACAAACTGAAGGTCAATTCTAAATCAGGACTTCAGAAATGCAGGAAACCCTTTAAATGAAAATATAGCAAACTCTTTTTCCTTCCACAGAAGTAAATTTCTTCATGATTAATTAATTCATCAATAATTGTTGGCTCCCTCACCAATGCCATAAAACACATATATCACAAGTATTTTATACCAGTGGGCTCTGGTATATTCTGATATACAAAGCAATAGTTTGAAAGATATCAAAGACTAAAATTTTTGACGATAAGAAATATAAAAGTAGAATATTGAATATTTTCATTTATTCTGAAGCAAAGAAACTAAATGATTACAATGACAGAAAAAGTAGGCAAATACACTGATGTGAGGCTCTGTATGATGGTCAAGATGTTCATAATCCTCATATGAATATCGCACAGCAACTAAACAGCTTCTCTTCCTTTGTTGTAGGATTTCTAACTACTTACATTGCGGTAAATCTTTAACAAAATCTCAGAAGAGAGAGAATGGGGAGAGTCCCACAGTCAAGACTGTGGACTACATTAGCTGAGCTCCTACCCACTTAACATTCTGACTATCTACAGAAGATAGGAAGAAAAAGAGGCCTCTCACCTAGTGCCTAGAAGGCCAGAAAAAACTTCACTATATGAAGAAGACAGACTTATTTATGAATTCACATTATATTACCAAAATATGGGGAAAAGAGAGGGGATTGGAGGAAGAAGGGAGGGAGAGAAAGAGGGGGGAAGGAGGGAGGGAATCTGAAGAGAACTGCTTTATTATGAGCATCATGAGTGGAAGTACAATAGCAAAGAAGAGGAAGAGAACAAGAAAGGGATGTATCTTTCAAAAGGAAAATAAAACACTAAGATATAGAGTTCGAGGCCAGCCTGGTCTCCAAAGTGAGTTCCAGGAAAGGCGCAAAGCTTCACAGAGAAACCCTGTCTCAAAAACAAACAAACAAACAAACAAAACAAAAACCCAAAAAACCACTAAGATACAGTTCAGTGGTGGTACAGGGCTCCTGATACTGACATGGACAAGGACCTGATTTCAGTCTCTAGCACTTCAAATTACACTCACATGTACAGGCACACAAAGTAGTCAGTCTTCCCTAATTAAAACACAAAAGGATGATAAAGAAGAAATCAGCAAAATCAAAGAAAAAGTTCACAGTTGGCACCTTGGCACCTCGAAGGATACCTTAATAAGAACCTGAATTCAAGAGCTCAATGGTTATATCACGTGTGTGTGTGTGTGTGTGTGTGTGTGTGTGTGTGTGTGTGTGTGTAAAAATAGAGGAGGGATGGTTAGATGGCTAAATGGACAGGTGTGCTTGCAGCCATGACTAACAACCCAAGTTTGATCCCTGGGACTCACATAGAAGAAGAGAACAGTCTGCTTCAAGCTGTCTCTGATTTCTACATGTGCCCTCCAGCATACATGTGAAAACCAACCCCTGCCCAAATAACAAATAATAAATAAATGCAATAAAACAAATGGATGAAACAAGAGTAGTTGTGGATTTAAGAAAACAGAAAAAGGCTTTAAAAATATTCACGAATTCAATTTAAAAGGAGGCAGTATAAAACTATAAGTTCACCCCTATGGACTGTGCTCACCTGAGGGAGAGAATGATACTGTTACTTGGTCAAGTACGGGACAGCTTTTAAATGTTGTGCCATTTTTTATTTTCTAATTTATTTAATCACTTATGAGTAAACATTTTAATTTTATAAGAGAAATATTTATTTTCCTAAAGTAATTCAGTGGTATCGGAAACAGACAGTGACCACATCAATCATAGCTCTCCTGCATCTCTGTGGCCTTCAGCCTCCTAGTATCCTGTATTCATGTCTTTGCCCAAGGATGTCACTTCTGACAGTGGAAGAGTGTCACATCTTCTAGGCCAGTGGTTCTCAACCTGTGGGTCACAGTCCCTTTGGAGGTTGAGTGACCCTTTCATAGGGTTACCTAAGACCATCAGAAAACACACATATTTACATTACAATTCATCACAGTAGTAAAATTACAGTTATGAAATAGCCACAAAATAATTTTATGGGTGGGGGTCAACACAACATGAAGAACTGTATTAAAGGATCGCAGTGTTCGAAAGGTTGAGACCCAAGCTCTAAGCACTAGCAGAGGTCCAGAAGTTGAGAGATTAATGAGATTAATGCTCACTTTCAGCATCCTAAACCCAGGCATCTTTATGTTCAGTGGAATCATTCTATTAGTTTTTCCAACTATTTACCAGAGTTAATTCACGAGACTAGTGTTTAGCACCACCAAAGTGGGCCACCACCTCACTCTTCTTAGCTGCCTCCTCTTCCCAGGCCTCTCATCCTTCCATCCACAGAGTCTCCTGCTCATCTTAAACAAGAGCTGTATTCAAATTAGAATGTACTTTTGAACACAAACTGACACATACACCATTTACATGTAATACAAATGTGAAAATGAATACAGTAATGTCTAAAGTATACTAAAGTGATTCTGAATGGTTAATTTAATTACCATAGTCTTTCTTTTTACTTGAAGTTTTCAAAATATATAAAATACATAAAAGGTGGCAGCCCATTATAACCCTTCAAACCATTGCCTTTACACAGTATCAATTTTGCACGATAAATTTGAGGGTCAGGCTATCTATCATTGTACATAGTTTTTTTATTTCTTTCTTCATTTCTCTTCTTCCCTGTTGTTTTTGTCCTCTTGGAATTGTACTGACATATCATTGCACTACCATACCTACTTCTGTACTATGGCATTATATAGATTTGTACGTACATATATATGTATATACATTAGTAAAGTCCATTTTAAAGTACCAAATCCTTCCAACCTAATTTAATAATTTTATAATTCAGATCTAGATTCTTTCCATTTACATAAGATTCTTTCAAAGTCAACAAACTGGCTCCAACTCTCAGGACTAGAAGACAGTTGTCCTGAAAGCTAGCCAAATTATTTCCAGAATAATACCTCGTTCAATGTGTTCATACAAGCATATTTTGTTGTCTAGGGGCTGTGAGGCTGAGAGCAAACTGGCAGGGGACAAGAACAGTGTTGTCAGAAATCATGCAGTAGAGAAATTAAGAAAGCAAGATCAGGATGGCTTACTCAGGACCGATATGATTCACTTATTTCTAATGAAGGAAATGGGTGGGTCTGATGGGCAGACAGAGAACTCTTGTGCAATAGTAGCAAGCCTGGACAGAGCTTTTGCCAAGCACCCACCACGTCTGGCCAGTTTCTCTCCTAGGATATGTTTAGTCACAGTTCTTGACATAATTCCTCTTCCTCTTTTGTTCTGGGCAACCAAGTTCCTGCACTTGAGAACAAAACTGCACCCCCATATCATTCACACAGTTTTAATTAAGGTATTTCTTCCAGTCTTGAAGTCATTTCATTGCTAGACTCTTTAGAAGTAATTGCTTGGAAATTTAGGGTGGAACAACAAAGCTCATTAGCATTTTTGAAGCACAAAGGAAGCTAAAAGTAGTCCTCAGTCAATGAATTAGGATTTGGAAAGTATGCTTTCCTCTTTTACTTAGAAGACAGATATTTAGAAATAAATATGAAGTCATTCTTTATAATATGGTAGTTAGAGTCAAACAAATCCACATGAGCTCATAGATAGAATGATACCACATGACATCCGTGTAAGTGGATTTTTATATTTTGTCTGTCATAAGTGGACTTTTATATTTTGTCTGTCTCAAACTTCTAAGCTAAATGTTGAAATCAATTAGACCATATCATGAATTCTCTGAGATTGTTGGAGGGTACTGTATACATCAGGTAGAAACTAGTCATCATGGTCAACTTAGAAATGAGTAAATTACTATACTTGTATATAAGGAGCTGAAACTCCCTGGTGAGGAACATAGTTGTTATAAAGACATCAAAAAAAAGAAAGCATTTTTCTTAGTGACACCAAGAGTCATGGAGATAAAGCATAGAGGAGTCTCAAGGCTTCTCTGTAATGCTGGATGCATGGTACACCTCTATTCAAATCTCTGAAAAGTACAAAATTCAATCCTCATATAAAAAATGGACTGAGAGACAATGAATCTTTACAGTTATTTGGGTCACAGTATGTTGATAAGGCACATAGAAGTTTAAATTGCTCTAGAAATATAATCTTCCAGAATGGGTGTGTATAAATACATGCAGCTGTGTTTGATATCAATAGCTAGACACATATTATAAATCTTTTTTCTTAATGAATCTTATGCTATGCGGATTTAATAAAAATTAAATAAAATTTTAGTTCTAATTACATGATTAGCTTTGGTTATAAACTCAGACATCAAGCTGGAAGGGCCACACCATCTGACTGCATGCAATGTTCCTCCTGTTGTTCTCAAGTCTGTTTACATGCTTTGTTGTAAAACTCCACTTTTCATTTAGCTGTGTGGTAAGTACTAGCAAAAATTCAAAAATACTTTCTCAGGGCATAATAATAGATAGGATCCCTTTGAGGTCTTCACAGTGCTGGTTGTAATGCATAGCTCAAGAAAAAGGTAAAGGATTGCAGGTCAGATCTCAGTTCTATCAAGATAATATTCCTACTCTCCAGTGGAATTTTCCTCTTTCTTTACTTTCACCTTGAGAAAGCTGGGTTTGGTTTTAATGAAGCAACTTTAGACAGCTCTATATATAGATAAACATCTAGTGTAAGTGCAGAAGTGAAGACTTCTAATTGGAGAGCAGAGGGAGGAGAGCTAATCAAGGCACTCCACTGGAACCAAAGTTGAAGGAATCTAGGAGAGATACTCTTATCTGACTGGGAGCTGCACTAGCTGAGGAGTGGTAGGTGGAGAAAGATTGAACTAAGAATTCCTCAGCTGAGGCTGCCTGTGATGTTTGCAGTCCAGATAAGTTGGGGAATAATATATTATTAAATAGAAATGCAACAAAAGTAACGAATATTTTGGAATGTTATGAGTGGGAAAGAGTCAATGGTCTACTGGACTTAATATGTCTATCTCCTTCCAACTCTGTGTTCAGTGAAGTTAAGTTGGTGGCTTAAAATAGACCACAATGAGAAAATGTATGCCATCAAAATTGTGAATACATTCATGTGGAGGTCAGAGGACAACTTCCAGAAGTCATTTCTCTCTTTACACTGGTCATCAAGTTTGTGTAGTAAGTGCTTTTACCTGCTGAGCCATTGTACCAGTCATGACCTCATAACATTAGACAGATGAATTACCATCGTTATTATTAAATATAAAGAAATTAATTGATGATTATGAATAAATAGTAATCAGAAGTAAAAAAGTTAAAATGGGGACAGAGTGCATTGTGAGAAATAATATAGAAACCAGGTTGGTCCTTGAGAAATAATTACTTATGAGACATGAGTTGAGAAGTATCTCGAAAGGAGGAAGAAGAGAAAGAGAGCAGAAGAAATGTTGGAATAGGTTAATTCATCAAAAATAAGATCAGATGTGAGGGAAAAAAAACAGTGCTGCCATTGCCCTCACCACCAATATTATCACTACTGCATGCACTTAGCAGATACTGTATGCCATATATTGGGTGTTTGCAATTAGGTAACTGAAACTTCAAAAATCATAAGTAGACATTTATTTGGCACTGTATCAAGCTGAATCTCAAGATATGTAAGTACCCTGTTTAAAACACATTGCCTGATAGTTGCATAGCTAAGTCTCAGGCTTTTGTTACCCTAAACTTAATTCTCAGAAACCAACTTGAAGTTATTTATTAATCATTCTATTGAAACATACCACTGAAAGACCATTTTGCTTAACTTTTAAATTTTTGCCATTCCTAGGATCATAATAAATGATATGTGAGAAAAGTACAAGATGGAGATGCAGCTGTAATAGTTTTCAATTTTTGGCTTCAGTCAAAAATAAATTAAGAACAGAGACAAGACTTAAATTCAGCAAGTTCTCCAAATTTTCCATGAGTAATCTTTATCCAGGGTTCACCTGCTGGCTTTCATTTGAATTCAAGATACATAGTAAGAGGACCGACTCACTACAAACTCTTGAATTGTGTAATCCTGAAGGACATGGCAAGTGTTTGAATTGTAAGCATTTGACTTTTGCTAACAACCAAATCACTGAAAAAAAAAGTAATTATAAATTCAGCAATTCAGGATAAGATCTGGTAGCAAAAGTCTTTCCCTTCAGGAATCAACTGTGTCAAACTTCCAACTTAATGTGGACACTTTCAAACTGAAGTCTGTTTACCATTCTGTCTATCACAAGTGTTTCTATTTTTTACAAAGGTTAGCACATGTTCTAGAAGGTAGAATCTCACCTCTTGCAGTTTCGATTCACAAAGTTGGACAAATATACAGAACTCTGTCTGATGATCTGGGTTCTGTTCTGTCACTTACACAGCATTGCTGCATCTTTTCCCTATCTGCCAGTCACACCGAAGGTAAGCAGAGGTGACGGTAAGACACACATCAGGGATCTTTGAATCTTCTTGCTTACCACAGTGAAAGGAACTCCACAAATCTTTGTAATATTTAAAACCATGAGTGTGGCAGTTTGTAACAATAGCTTATATCATGCATAAAATTCCAAGTAGGACTTGAGATTCTTTGAACATTTTAATAACTTCTTGCATCTTATCACATCACATTGGAAATAAACTGAATGCAGATATAAAGAGAAACCAAAAACCCCATACAAACACATGGAAAATGTAGAAGAAATAGATAAAATTTTAGAAATCTGTGACCTAACAAAAATTGGACCAAGAGGATATGAAAAACATGAATAACAAATAAGGAGATTGATGCACCAATAAAAATTCATCCAACAAAGCAAAGGCCAGAATTAGATAGATATGCTGCTCAATTTATAAAAACTTTAAATAAAAACTGACACTTAGGCTCCTCAAGCTATTACACGATAAAGGTAGGAAAACAATATTTCTAAAGCTATTCTAAAGCTATTCTATGGAGCCAGAATTACCCTGATACACACACACACACACACACACACACACACACACACACACACACACACACACACACACACGAGAGAGAGAGAGAGAGAGAGAGAGAGAGAGAGAGAGAGAGAGAGAGAGAGAGAGAGAGGGCAGAGAGAGAGAGAACTATAGGACAGTATCCTTGCAGTATCCTTGATGGATATAGAAATGAAATCTCCCACAAATATTTAGGAATTGAATTCATCAGCATATTAAAAAAGATCACACACCATGATAAAGCTGTTTTCATTTCTTGAATGCAAGGATGAGTGAACATACACAGATCAGCGTATAGAGTACAGCACATAAGCAGAACTAAAAAACAAAAATCACATTATCATTTTAATAGATCAGAAAGCCCTCTGACAAAATTCAATGACTCTTCATGACAGAGGTCTTGAAGAAACTAGAAGTAGAAAGAACATGCCTCAACATGCTAATGGCTATGTACAACACATCCTTTGACAGCATTGTATTGTTTGTGGAAAACTGAAAGTATTTTAGTCAGCAGCAAGTCACAGCTACCCACTCCTTACCACTCTTACTCAGTACAGTGCTTGATACTTTAGCTAAAGCAACAAAGCAAGAGTGATGTGGTGGAAACTGGAAAGAAGAAATCAAATCATTCCCAGTTGCAGGTAGGATCTTATAAGTCCATAAAGATTCTACGAAGACTTTCAGACTTTATAAAACTTCCAGTAAAATATAAGGATTCATAATCAACACAAATAAATCCATAACTTTTCTATAAACTCAAAATGAACCTAGTGAGAAAGAAAAACAATCCAATTTGCTGTAGTCAAGAGCTCATTACTTTAGGAATAAACCTACTTAAAGAGGTAAAAGATATTTACAAGGAAAGCAGTCTAACACCGAAGAAAGAGACACTAGAAGATTATAAGAACACCCATGTTTGTGAATTGCCAGGATTAACTTCATTAAAATGGTTGTATTACCAAAAGTGATATATTAATGGAATTCTTCCTCAACTAGAAAAAAAAATCCTAAAATTCACAAGGAAGCATGAAAGACTCTGAAGATCCAAAGTTCTGAATGAAAAGAGACAATCATGATTTGGCTTTGCCATAATAGCAAAGTCAGCATGGTGTCAGCACAAAAATAAAACCACAGACTGATGAACTAGATTAGAGAACTTGAAAGAAAAGAAAAACAGAAATCTGATTTTCAACAATGGTGACAAAAATACTTATTGAGAAAAAAGCAGCCTCTTTAACAAAATATGCTAGAAAAATTGAATACCCCAAAACACACAATTGAAACTAGACCTTGATTCACCCTGTAAAATAACCAACTCAAAATACATCAAAGACTTTCAACTGTGGCCTCATACTGTGCAACTCATAGGAGGAAACATAGGGCAGCAAAAACAATGGCTTTGTGAGCAAAACTCCAATAGCTCAGGAAATAATAGGAAAAATTGACAAATGTGATCACAGAAAACTCAAAAACTTCAGCCTAGCCAAGGAAACAATCAATGGTGTAAACAAACAGCCTACAGAATGGGAGAAAATCTTTGGCAGCTAATCACACAACAGGAAATTAATATCTAGACAACACAAAGAACTAAAATTTTCAAACATCAAAAGAACAAGTAATCCAAACAATAAATAGACATATGAACTGAAAGGAGAGTTGTCAGAAGAAAAAACACAAGTGACTAATAATTTCATGAAAATGTGTTTACCACATGTAGTCATCGAGAAAGGCAAATCAAAACTACATCAAAAATTATCTCAATAAATCAGAATATCCACTGTCCGGAAAATTTGTGTGTTTATGTGCGTGTGTGTGTGTGTGTGTGTGTGTGTGTGTGTGTGTGTGTGAGAGAGAGAGAGAGAGAGAGAGAGAGAGAGAGAGAGAGAACAGAATATACATACATATATATGAAAGAGAGAAAACAGAATATACATATATATGTATATATGAGAGAGAGAGAGAGAGAGAGAGAGAGAGAGAGAGAGAGAGAGAGAGAGAGAGAGAAAGAGAAAGAGAGAAAGAGAGTTGGTGAGAGTGGAAACTAGTCCTTAAAATATGGAAAAACATATAGGATATCTTCAAACAATTAAAAATAAAATTACCACATGGTTCCTCCTCCAAAGGAACCAGAATCAGTCCATTATAAAGATTCATCCATTTGCCTGAAAATTTCATAATGTCATTGTTTTTTACAGCTGAGTAATACTCTATTGTATAAAGATACCATATTTTCTTCATCCATTCATTGAGGAGCATCCAGGCTGTTTCCAGGTTCTGACAAATAATTACAAATAATGCTGCTATGAACATAACTGAGCAAGTGTCCTTGTGGGTGGTATGATTGAGCAACCCTTGGGTATATGCCCAAGAGTGGAATCATTGGGTCTTGAGGTAGATTAATTCCCAATTTTCTGAGAAGTCGCCATACTGATTTCCAAAGTGGCTATACAAGTTTGCACTCCCATCAACAGTGGAAGAGTGTTTCCCTTGCTCCACATCCTCCTGAGTGAGGTAACCCAGACTCAGAAAGACAAACATGATATGTACTCACTCATAAGTGAATACTAGATGTAAAGCCAAGGATAACCAAACCACAACCCACAGCTCCAGAGAAGCTAGAGCCTTCATCCAGTGACTGATGGAAGCAGATGCAGAGATCTACAGCCAAGTACTAGGCTGAGCTCTAAGAGTCCAGTTGAAGAGAGGGAAGAGGGATCACATGAGCAAGGGGGTGGTGAAGATCATGATGGGGAAGTCTACAGAGACAACAAAGCCAAGCTCATAGTAAATCATGAACCTTAAACTGACAACTGTGGAACCTGCACGGGACTGGACTAGGCTCCCTACATATGGGAGAGAGTTGTGTAGCTTGGTCTGTTTAGAGGACTTCTGCCTGTAGGATCAGGATCTAATCCTGGTTCATGAGCTGGCTCTCTGGAACCTATTACCTATGATGGGATGCCTTGTTCAGCCTTGATTTAGGGGGAAGGGGCTTCGTCCTGCCTCAGCTGAATGTACCAGGCTTTGCTGACTCCTTATGGAAGCGCTTATCCTTTTGAGGGAGGGAATATGGATGAGGGAAAGCTGGGGGTGAGTGGGAGGAGGGATGAGAGGGGGATCTGTGGTTGGTATGTAAAATTAATTTTAAAATTCCTTAAATAAAAGTTATGAAGATATAAAAATATCTGTATACCTATTTTTATCACCTTTTTTTTTACAATAGCCACATTATGAAATCATTGTGTGAATGGTTAAATAAAATGAATGAATGCACATAAGAGTATTATTTGGCCATAAAGAACAAACTCATGCCATTTTCATAGATGTGGATAGGACTGGAGGTCATCATGTTAATTGAAATAATGGAGACATTGATAAACATCATATGCTTCCTTTTCTAAATAGAGTTTGGGGTGATAGAGATGACATGGAAGTAGAACATATACTAGGAAAGAGGAAAGTGGTGGGAAGGGTTTAGGTATCTCATGATAATTGTAGTGAATAGGATTAAAGTAATACATATGGTTGAATGAAAATATCACAGTAAAATCTAGTATTCCTTACAAATATACGCTAAAACTGTTAACTCAATCTGAGTAAAAGCAATGTAACATGAACTGCTAATAATTGTTTCTACACATTCCCAAAGGGCATTGCTTGCTATGATAAGTATGGCTAAATTACAAAACAAACTGCATGTGATGCTGTTGTTGAAAGCTCAGTAGGAGCCTTCTTTGGAGATGACAAACAAACACATCTGTTTTAAAACTACACTATGTCCTAAAGCTCTAAGAGAAAAATAATACTTTCAGTCTTTGCTTTTATTTTGCTTTGTGTTTTTTTTTTCAAGGTGAAAGGTATTGAGCAGAGTTTCATTTAACCCAGGATGGCTTTAAACTATCTATATAGAAGAGGATGGCTTTAAGTTTCTGATCCTCTTGCCTCCACCTCCCTCCCAACTGCTGGGACTGCAGGTGTTTTCCACCATGCCATTTTATGTGGTGCTAGACCTTCAACCCAGGGCTCCATGTGTGAGAGGTCTTCAACCCAGGGCTTCATGCATGAGAGGCAGGCCTTCAACCAACTCGGCTACATACCCAGCCCTTACATTATCTTTTACCCCTGTGCCTGTGGCTTGAATTTTATATTAGGCTGCACCCCTACTATTTGTACCTCACTCAGTTCCTCAGCCAAGATGACCCCTAAATCTCAATATTTCCCATTCTCACAAGCCACCAGTTGACTTATTTTGTGAAAACAGGAGAGGATTTAGAAATTTTTCTTCAGGCTCCATGGACATCTTATGATAACTATTTCACAAGAAATTTCAATGTATTCAAACTGAACTCTATTCATCTAAGCAAGCCACACCCATCTCTGATTTCTGCACTTCTGCCCAGAACCTCACCATTACCCCAGTTATTTACACCTCCTTTTCCTTTTCTACTCATAATGTCAACTCATCTGGTTTCTTGCTAAAGGCTCTCAACATCCTTTTTAGTTTTTCAGTTAGCAGCTCATAACCAACTTCTCCATCTCTGCTGCTTGGCCAGGTCTATGATCCGTTTCCCCAACTATTGTTTTAAAGAGCGAGTACAATAATAGCTCTTGCTAGATAAAGAATCATCAGTGCTTCTCATTGCTAACCAATTCAACACAGTTTCCCCTCTGACATTCAAAGTAATCAATTTAATGCTTATGTCCTATGCAGCAATCAGGAGATTAAAGAAAAAACCTCAACACTCCACCCTAGCGCAGGCCTGATCTTTGCTCCCTTGCTATCTTTATTTTCTCATAAAAAGTAATCCTTTTGTCTCAAACAGCTGAACAATCCTCTCAAATAAAACTTTCTGTGGGAATGGAAATATATCACCATTCTTTTTGACCATTATGCAGCTGGAAGCCACATGCAGCTATTGAATCATTGGCATATGGCCACTCCAATTGAGGAACTGACTTCTTAATTTTATTGACTTTGAATAACATGATTTTTCACCTGGATGTTGGTGACTACTGGGAAGTGCAGGTTTATATCCTGTTTCTATTAGAATTCTCTCCATTATATAGTGACCAGGTCCAACTTTCATTACTTGCACTGATTTCCATGGTTGGGAAATTTATTTCTTCACACTTATAGCATGAATCTTAAAAGTTCTTATTAATAAAATCAAACCCAGAGCTAGGTATTGGGGTGAATTGGAAGATCAGAGAGACAGAACAAGCCACAGCTACCTCACCTGGCCAACCTCTCAGCTGATCTTGTTTCCTCAGACTGGAAGCCTCTGTGTCCTCATATCGGAATGGTTCTCAGCTGAACTGTGCTGCTCAAAACCTAAAAGCTTAACCAGCCAAATGCTTAACCAGGCCAAATACCTCTAGTTTCTGGTCCTCACACTTTATATACCTTTCTGCTTTCTGCCATCACTCCCTGGGATTAAAGGCGTGAGTCACCATGCTTGGCTGTATCCTTGAACTCATGGATTTCTGCCTCTGGAATGCTAGGATTAAAGGCATGTGCTACCACTGCCTATCCTCTATGTTTAATATTGTGGCTGTTCTGTCTCTGACCCCAGATAGGTTTATTAGAGTGCACAATATTTCTGGGAACACAATACCACCACACGCACTGATAGCAATTTCACATATTTTCACACCTTCAATTACTCAAGATGATATGGGAAAACAATGATTGAAACCCTAGGCTTTGGGTCCAAATTGTTATCTACTGAACTGCTCAACTTGAAGTAATTCTAATTGTTCCAAGCATCCATTTAATAATATGATAGTCAGTTACCTCAAAAAGTTATGAGATTTAAATAAGAAAGAAAAAAAGAGAAGTGATACATTTAGCTTTATCTTATTATAAAGGATTTGTGGGTACATCATGCACCGATTGAAATTATAAATTTACCATCTACTGAACATCCTCCCTTTGCTTAGGATGATGGAGTCTCTGCCTTTGCTAAATCTATAGACTCATAGGAAGATGTTTCCATCTTGGTCATCCATGTGGAACTTTTGTCCCAAAGAAAGTAAATGGTGTTTCTTTAAAGGTTTTTTTTTAATTGTTTGGGCATTTCATACATATATAATGTGTTCTGATTAAATCTATGCCCAGTCTTCTCCTTCTAATTATTCCTGTATCCCTCTCTACATTTTCCCCTCTTAACTTCATGTGCTCATATTTTAAATCCACTGAGTCTACCTAGTGCTGCTTATGTGCATGCATGAATGTAGGATGATCTATTGAAGCATCTGTAACCTCTAAATCACTGATGAAAACTGAGTCTTCACTCCCCAGAAGACATAAGTTGACCTTAGCTCCTTGGCTACAGGTGGGACTTCATAAGCTCCTACCCGACCCATGGTGGAAGTTTGGCAGGTTTGATCTTGTGCAAGTAGCAATGAAGCATTCTACATACATTCTAGGGGAGAAAAGTCGTCGGCAGCCCTACCCTTCTGTTTACCTTGCTAGCTATGATAACAACTGGCATGGCAAAATATGCCCACTGGTGCAATGGTGGTATGATTATTATGGGAGTAACCAATCACTTTCTGATTGGATTTGTAGCTCACTCTACAAAACGGAACTTGTGCCTGGAACTGTTAACTGGGACAGAAACCTATGGCTGCTTACAGCCCCCAGAGAAGAACTTAATACAATTATTCTGCTAAACAGACTAGTAATAAACTGCTCTTTAAGTTTTTATCATTATATCCATAGATAAATGTATCTGTCAACCCTGATCAAAGAAGCTTCTTCTTCTTCTTCTTTTTTTTTTTTCAGTAGATGCAATTAGTACAGAGACTTACAACTGGTCAATCTACAGAGAATAAAAGAAGGCATAATGCTTAGCTCTGAAGGGGACAGCTGTATCACAGCCTACCTCCTAAGGCAAAGGGATTGTCTCAGAAGAAAGGCTGCAAAGACTATAAGCACCAAGGGCAGTACACATCTGCAATGTAATAGTATTAGCCAGAGATGGCAGGGCTGTTGCAAACAGGACTGGGTTTCCTTTTTAAGGAGGGAGAGTTTATTTGGGCTCACAGTCTGAAATGACAGTGTATCATGACAGGGTAGTCACAGAATCAGCGTAGAGAGAGCAAAGAGTAAGAAACACTGGTGCTCAGCTTGTTTTTTTTTTTTTTGTTCTTGGGTGATTTTTTTATTATTATTATTCAGTTCAGGACCCCTGCCCATTTATTTATTTTTTTCCCATCTTCATGTTCTTTATACAGTTTTTCAATACATCTAATAGCTGACTAGTGTCTACCAACCATAAAACTCACTCAAAACATTGATAAAATGGAGTGCTTTGCCTAGTCTTACTCATTTTGTTTTCTAAATCTCACTTTAAAATCATAAGTTTTATTTGAATGCGTATGTATCATTTTTATTACTTCCCATAAGGAAGTCAACCAACTTAAAAATGCCAAATCATTCTGCATTGGGAAATTCTCTTAACAATGACAAAATTAGAAAAGATGTCTTCTAAATTAACTATTCTAAATTACCCCTGATTTTCCCTAATAGAGCTATAATCCATGATAATCCATGTGGATTGTATAATCCTTCTCATTTTTATACTCTCTGACACAGATCAGGAGGCATCCCTATTGGCAACCGGGGAACCTCTTACAATCTGTTATGGTTTCTGTAACAATCCATCGAGGTTTAATATTATAAAATTAACACACATAAAAAGTCACCAACTGTCCATTTGGATAAAAATAGACATTGCTTTCTGATTCTCATTTTGTCATTTTTATTTTTTCAGGAAACATGCCTTAAAAGGCATGTTTTCACTTAAAGATACATTGATCATTTGGCATAAGAAACTGGGAACAGTAATGAAGGATATCCTGAAGTATGACAGCAGCATTTAGCAGGGGAAGGATTTAGAGAGGCATTAGAACACCATCAAATAGACCTCATTCAGAATAACACTTTATCTGCTCTCTTAACTAGAATCTCCTCCATTTACTGAATTGCTCTGTCATTTCATTGCCAGATTTTTAGTAACAATACAGGATGATTAGTGGAAGTTAGGCTTGCAAGGCAATAGAGATTTGAATTTCTTGAAATCACAGATACTGTTGACTTAGGGGCATCATTTATTTCTGTATACTTACCTAAATTCATTTTCCTAAATTAATTTGAAATTACATAAAAGGCTTATATGACTTCAAATGGGAGATAAGTGTCTGTCTTCACTTTTTACACAAGAGGCTGACAAAAATACAGACTTATTGTGGAGCTTTTTCCTTCCTCCCACTCTGGGAGAGGTTACCTACAATCCTTTTAGGCCTTTTCAATTTTGATAGGTCTAGAAAGCTTATGGATTTTTTTTATTTGATTATCTCCCTTTTAGATCTCATTATCTTACCCCGTGATAACACTGATGCCCTCAAATTTCTTTTCTCTTGTGTCATTAGACTTTTTCCATGCAAGTTTGACAAAGTTGACTTTGTTGCTCATTGCTTATATTTTAAAAATCATTTTCTTTGTCTGCAAGTTTGCAGACAAACCTGCATCACATTTGGCTCGCATGGGTATATTGCTAAATAAATCACCCTGAACCTCAGTGATTTACTGGGTGAAACATTTTATTTTGTGCTTTATGTATATCTGCCATATGGTGGAGTTTGCTGGACCTGAGTTTGCTTGTTGACGTGGCAAATTGTAGATGACGTCCAAGCTTACCCCACAGAATACTCATGTCTCTTGGTCTACCCATCTAAGTGTGGTGTTGTCACAGCCAAAGGTAAAGCAGAAAGCAAACAAATGAAAAATACTTCACAGGTACTCAAGCCTCTGACAGCCCCATGTCTCCACAGCCCATTGGCTCACACAAGCCATACAGTCAATAGGTCAGGGGAAATATTCTTCCAGAAGAAATGGGGCTTCACCATTGAGTGAACATATGATGGAAAGTAATTTAATCTTCCACATCAATCCGTGGACTGCTCCAAACTATACAGGTATAGCATTCAACTTATCAGATACATTCAAATTTATCAATGCCCACCGTCACCATCTATGCACCAGCAGGATTTAGTCCCTTATTCCTATAACTCTCCTGTCACACTTAATATTGTTTCTGCTAAATGTTTTCCTCCCAAGCTCTGTATTTTTTTCTCTGCTACCAGTCACTTCCTTCAAAATCCATGAAACCAATGTGTTTCTGATATAAGTATTCTCTTAGTTTCTTTCCTTCTCGTTTTTGTGTTTATTTTATTCTACCTATTATCACGTCTTCACTAAAAGTCTTCAAACTGCCTTGTCCTTTCTTCATTTTTCCATCCTTCTCAAAGTGAAGCTGAAAGATATTTTATACTAGGGTAGAAAATACTTTATTTTCACTTAATCTCAACTATTCTTCATCCAGGCCTTGCTCCAAATTAATTCAGAAGGGTAGCACAATCAGGGACAGTCTGCAGACAATTGCAGCCAGAACCTAGACTGGCTCAAGTCCTGGCTGTGTCACTTGTCTAGCAAATTACATAAGCAAGCTGTACCTCTGGGTGCTTGTTGTTTGTTGTTGTTGTGTTTAATTTATTATTTACCAATAAAAAACCAGGAGTCAGATGTCAGAGTAAAAACCTGAATGATCAGCGAAGAGCCGAACAAGCTACCAGTGACTTCCTATCTCCTATGTTCCTTCATCCAAAAGGCCAAAATCTTCTCTCAGCCCTGCTTTACCACTTCCTGTCTCCCCTCTGTTCTCAGTCCTCCAAAACCTCTATGGTTAATTTTGGTCAGCTAGTGGCTAGCTCTGCCCTCTGACTGCATGCAAACTTTATTGTCAGAATGCGATCAAAATATTACACCACAGTTGTTGCTGTTGTTTTCTTCTGTTGTGTTTGTTTGGTCAGTGTATGAGAGTCTGAGACAGTGTGGCTCAGGCTGACCTTAAACTTATTGTTCTTCTGCCTCAGCCTACCAAGCATTTGGGCCAAAGATATGCACCATGATCCCTGACTGGATTTCTTGTTCAGCCCCTACCTAAATATCGTGATGAAGTTTGATAAGTTACTTTACATCAGCTCTTTATAGAGTCTATCAGATTTAGTGTTCTTAGCAGTGCAGGTAGTGTGGACAAGTTACTCAAACTTCTAAGCTTTTCTGTTTCCAGGGATTTTATCTTTACCTGGAACAGTGACTGAAATCAATCATTAAGAAAAAGTCTACTTAGGTTCACACTTCGGATGGTACATCATTTAATTCTTGTAATGATACTATATGGTAAGTTGTGTAACTTTTTAATTAAAGAGGTATCTTTTCCAACAAAAGTTAATTTAACTTTCTCAGAGCAAGACAACTAATTTGTGGTAGAATTAGGATTTAAACCAAGCTCTTGATACCCATTTCCTTACTCTCTGGCATCTCTACAATTTTTATTATAGTTTTTAAGAAATTGGTTTTTTAAACAAATACATAACAAAGGAGAAAATAACAGTTATCTACAAACCTTAATAGACTCTTACTCATGTGCACATTATAAAAGGCATGGATAAGGAATTGCATTTATTTGCTTGAGATACAACATTAGAAATACACATAGTTTTTTTTCTCAACATTAATTACATCCCAAATATTTTGGCATTTCACTAAATAATAAAATATTTTATAGTGGTATAGGTAATATATCACAACATTCACTTCTGCCTTGCTTCCAATTATTGTATGACTGATAGTAAACTTTTCTTTATATATTTTAAGAGTACAATAAGGCAAGCAATTATATTTTGTTCATCCTTGCCAGATTTCACCAAGCCCTCAAAGTGTAACTTGGGAGGCAAGTAGAAAACATACCCACCCAGGGTTTTGTTTTCAAAATAGTTTCAAACATTAAGAAATACTATGTGTGTGTTCAGTGAGTCCACACTGTAAAAAGTCCTGGCTATGGAGTATAAATGTACACAGAGGTAAGACATTATTTCTTTACCCACAGTGGCACATCAGGCTTAGATTGAGACACTGAATATCTCAGAGACAAAAATGAAGGAATAGTGGCTACTGGTTCTAATTCTTTGTATTACCATTTAAATCTGAAGTGAACAGCGTGAGAATAAGGGTATTTAATGTCCCCTTCCTACATCATGTTTAGCATCATTTTAAAAGTAAAATAAACAACTGATTTTTATCATGTCCAGGTAAGGTAACTCAAATGTATACCAGGCTGTTCACAGTATATTATACACATGAAAAGCACATTCACCGGCTGTATACACAAACTCCTGCTAGGAGTTTGACTCATGGGAGAGAACTCACAAGCTGTGTTCTCAGTTCTGATGTGTATGCTCAATATGCTTGCATTAAGACACCTTATATTCTCAATAACTATCTATTGCTGTGAATTGATACCAAGACCATGGCAACTCTTATAATAGAAAACATTTAATTGAGATGGCAGCTTGCAGTTTCAGAGGGTCAGTCCACTATAATTATGGTGGGACATGGTGGCATGCAGGCAGATATGATGCAGGAAGGGTAGCTGAGTGTTCTACATCTTCCAGCCAATAGGAAGTGGTCTGTCCCATTTGGGAGTAGCTTGAGCATAAGATACCTCAAATTACATCCCCACAATGACACACTTCCTCAACAAAACCACACTTACTCCAACAAGGCCACACCCCCTAATAATGCTACTCCCTTTGGGGCTATTTTTTTTTTCAAACTACCACACTTCCATGTGGTAAACTCATTAAGTCAGAATATTTTGGCATAGACCCAAGCATCAGTGTTGCCTTATGTGTGAAGATCCTTATCTCTTGCCCAGACCAAAGAGAAGAGCCATTGACTTAAGATTATAGATTGACTACTGACCAGGTAGCAGTTAATAATTATGCTGTAGGTCAGGACGAGGCAACCACAGCGGGGACACTACAAGCAGATATAAGCAAGTGAGCACAGGAGGAGGTATGTGGCTATTTGTGTTTGACTTAAATTTAGTGAGTGAAATGCACTGTGCACTCAGTGGAGGTGGGGAAATGTTAAAAGAGCTACAGGGAGGCAGGCCCAGTAGAATATTTTGGCAAGTCTCTGTTGCCATGCTAAGAAGCTTGGCTTTTGCTCCTGAGTGTCCAGTGAAAGATTGGAATCTGGTTGTTGGGGAGTTTCCAAATTGGATTTGCATGTGAAAAAGGAGCATATTTGGCAGCAGCTTGGGTAATGAGATGGTGATGGCAAGGGGAACAATTAGTATTTCAGAATAAGAGGAGGATGAGGTTAGGCGTAAGGGAATGACTGAGAAAGGAGTGGCTGTGTAGATATTAAGGAGGTTACATGCATAACGTTTGGAAAGTAGTAGTCATGCAGTACATTAATGAGATCTTCTGCAATGTGAAGTATAATTCACAAATGGTCACAGATTTGTTTAGTTCTATCTCTGCATCTACAACAAAGCCATGTTTCCCATGATGTTTCTAGCCAATGCATAAGCATACCTGGGGGAATTGATTAAGCCAATTGTTGTGGTAGACAAGATCCCTCCCACCCTGTAATATATAACACCAATTACCAGAGACTGCCACTTGGAACTTCTCATTGGCCTGTTTGAAACTTTCTATTCTTACCCATTCATCTTTCCTTCTTTCTTGTAATAGATTTGAGTCTCTAAGGAATTATTACTACATTGAATTCCTATCCTTAATTCATAGCATTTGCAGTTAGAGATTTGGGACCTGATTAGTTCACAAGGAAGGAACTATCATAAATAGTGTTTGTCCAGGCCTTACCTGCTTTTCTGTTGCCGTGATAAGATACCATGGCCAAGGCAACTTATCAAAGAATTTATTTACAGCTTACAGGTCAGAGGGTTAGTCTTTGAACATCATGGAAGGTAGCATGGCAGCAGACAGGTAAGTATGAAACTGGAACAGCGGCTGAGAGAGCACATCATGAGACAACATCCATGAGGCAAAGAGAGAGAGAGACTAAGAAAGGCTTGGGCTTTTGAAACCCCAAAGCCCACTCCCAGTGGCACACTTCCTCCAACGTTGCACCTCCTAATCATTTCCAAATAGTTCCACCAGCTGGGGACCATGTATTCCAACATATGAGCTATTCTTATTATATTCTTATTCAAAACATCACTATAGTACCTCTATAAGAGACCCCAGAAACACTCATGTTTCCTTTTGCTATATGATGACACAGGAAAATAGTCATCCAACTACCAACCAGGAAGCACTGACCTACTGGCTCCTTATCCTTGGATTTCCCAGTCTCCTGAGCTATGAGGAATATAGATTTGTGTGTGGATCCCCAGTATATAATATTCTTATGCAACAGATCAGATGACTGAAACACTTTCTCTTTATTTTCACATAAATTCTCTTTCCATTTTCTCTTGCCTCCTTCCCTCCTCTTTGCTTCTCTTGTACATTTCCTCAGTAACCTCTTCCAACTCTTTTCCTTTCTTGTGTTCATTGTATGCTTCTCAAAGAATCCAACATAACTCTTGGTCCAGAGTTCATGTGCCCTTTGCATGTGTGTGATAGTTGTGTAGCTTGTTTGTAAGGCTCCTAGCAGTGAGATCAGGACATGTCCTTGACACTTAGCTGGCTTTTGGGAACCTGTTCTCCATGCTGGATTACCTCATTCATGCTTGATGCAGGGGGAGGAGCTTGGTCCTACCTCAACTTGATGTGCCAGGCTTTATTCAAGTCCATGGGAGACCTGCCCCGTTCTTAATGGAGACTTAGGAAGAATGGATGGGAACAGGGGTAGATGGGAGTGTGTGGGGGAGAACTGGAGGAGAGGAAGGAGGGGAAACTGTGGTCTGTATGTAAAATAAATGAAAAATGTTAATTAAACAAAATAAATTTTAAAAAAGAATTCAACATAAAAAGTACTAAGTATATGTAGGGAACAATAACAGAAAATATTCTAAGATTTTCAGATTTTTGTGGCAAAAATAGTTAAATCCACATAACAATTACAAAAATAAGAGGTTTGAAAAGACAAGTTCAACTATGTACATATTTTTTCAGAATTCTAAGACATTATGGTAAATATTGTCATGAAGTAAGACATGTCATGAATAAAAATGTTAGATGAGAAGCCAGAGATCTAAGTATATATTTGATTCATCATACATTATGATGGTTTGTCATGTGGCTATGTGTTCAGTATAAAAAACAATGTGTTCAGTATAAAAACATTTTTTGAGGAATGATTTATGAATAGAACAAGGAAAATGATGAATGATACAATGTTTCAAATAATGTTTATACCTGTCTTAGATTTTGGTAATCCTGGCCTACATAGCAGGAGCTTGTCCAAACATAATAATAATATAATAATAATAATAATAATAATAATAATTAGTAATAATATTATCCATCAAATATTCCTAAGATCAACCATTATAGGAAACAAAATGAGCCAGGTGATAACGGCACAAGCTTTTAATCCCAGCAATTGAGAGGCAGAGGCAGGTAGATTTCTATGAGTTCAAGGCCAACCTAGTCTACAAAGCTAGTTCTAGGACAGCTAGGGCTATACAGAGAAACCCTGTCTCAAAAAACAAACAAAAAAACAAACCAACTAAAAAAAGGAAAGAAAATTTAAAAAGGCAATACAAGAATCCACTGGACATTGAGTATATTAAGTTAGCTAACAAGAGGTGCTTAGGTAGAGTGGTTATGGAAATAGCCTGCTACAAGAGGTGTGTGAAGGAGTCTTAGTTTGCTATTACTATGGTAAAAACATTCTGACTATAAACAGCTTGGGGAGGAAAAGGTTTGTTAGGCTTGCCACTTACAGTCCCTCACTGAGGGAAGGAAGTTGGGGCAGGAACCTGGAGGCAGGAACTGAAGCAGAGACCATGGAGGGACACAGCTTACTGGCTTTCTTTCCATAGCTTGCTCAGCTTGCATTTTTACACAACCCAGGATCCCCTGCCCAAGGTTGTCACCTCTCACAGTGGGCTGGACCCTCCCATATCAATCATTGAGAAAATGACCCCACAGACTTGCTTATAGGCCAATCTGTTGGGATCATTTTCTCAATTGAGGTTCCTTTTTTCTGGATGACTGGCTTATGTCTAGTTGACAAAAAACAAAAACAAACATAAAAACAAACAAAACCACTATGGGAATGGGGACTAAGGAAGCCAGACATCAGATGCAGATCATCTGTAGTGATTGTGTTATGGAAAAAAGAGAAGAACTAGGGTGCCAGCTGGAGATGATAGAGAGATTTTTCTGTTTCTTCTTGACATAGGGATGTGAATAAGTTCACAGGCTGACAGCTGGATCTCTTAGTCAAAATGAGAGATGAAGTTAAATGATTTAGAACTGACCTGAAGAGACAGAAGGCAGTATATTATGAACACACACGGTAGAGTGAACCTAGAGTAAGTGGAGCCACAACTTCCCAGAGCTGGATGATGTTGGAAGAGAAGGTCTGTCTCAAGGTGCAAAGTTGAGAAGGCAAGTCATGTCTAACATTTCCACACATGCTTTCAGTTTCTTCTCTGAGAGAGAGCATTGGAAAAACAGAGGATACTAAGTGAAAAGCACTGAACAGCCCTTTGAAAGGAAAGTAGTTTGTAAAGGAGCTGTGATCTGAGAGTAGGATATTGAAGCCTAGGGTTTCAGAGTTCCCTAAAGATGTGAATAGAAAGACAAACGGCAAAGCAATGGTGAAGAAAGGAACAGGATCTGGTGGGAGGCTTGTGATAATAAGGGCAGAGGAGAAGAGAGCAGCTTCAAAGTCTGCAGACAGGAGACTGAGGAAAGATTGATAGGGTGGAGGAAAGCAGGGTTTATTCTCATGGCATGAGTCTCCAAGGAAGATGAACTGCTTTGAGCTAGACAGATAAGCATCTGCAGCCTGCAGAGAGCACTTAGAAGAACTAGCAAGACCCAATGCAGGCCCTGGAAAACCGAAATCTTGGGAGAAAGTGGGACATCTCTTGAGAGGATTGAAAAGATCTGTTCCCCAGGTAGAGACATATTTCAGTCTGTGGTCATGATGATGCTAATGATTTTTGTTAATACATTATGATCTGGCACTGCCCCAACTGCATTTATATTTCTCAGCTTATTTATAGCAAGCAAACAGAGTAGAGTAATCTGTTGAAGAAAGTGGGACTGTAACAATCTTGTTTTTTATTAAATGAGTCAATTCCAAAGATATAATAGAAAGAATGTTAAAAGTCAGCCATGGAATAGCAAAAGAACATGCAGAGCATTATGGTAATTAGACTGTTAGTTGTGCTTTGGTTTTAACTGTGCATAGTGTTTCTCACAGACACTATTGGTAGGTTCCCAAGATGAGCTTACATACATATACAAGGTCCGAGAAAACATCAGAGTAGGACTAACTCATATACCATTCCAAAGCTTACACACAGTGATGGGTATCTATGAGGTATTATGCATTGATAACCTACAGTGGTTCATTTCAATTGTGATATATTGTGACCCATGCTGAGAAGAGAGGTGAGGCCAGGTATTTGAAACTTTCCCCTTGGGTCTACATACTCATGTCTTAGAAATTGTTACAAACATGGAAAATGAAAGTCCAATCTGCAACATGCCTTAATCCACAAGCTATTTGTAACTTGAATTAATTTCCAATATTTAAAATTTCAGTATTTTGTTTAAGAGAGAGAGGAATGACAGAATAAAAGAAAGAAGTACAAATGTAGTAAGAGTTTCTAATACAGAGTTGGAGAAGGGTGACAAGTTCTTTATCCCAGCTTCCAAGGGAACATTCTAGTTTTACCACTGAGAATTCTTATCCTGGGACTCATGCCAGTTACTGGAAAACCAGGACAGCTGACACCCAGAGGAGGGGCTCTTTTTAGATTAGTGGATTGTGCTTTGAAAATGCTACAGAAAGCATTAGTTATCTGACCAGTTTCTCCATCTTGGCCTATCAAAGAAAAGGGTATTGTCAACTGGGGTAATCCTCTCAGGAAAGGTAGTGATTGCCTTCTTAAAGAGTCATAGACTCAAAAAGGACAAGGCATGGTCCATTCAGAGGGATACTCACCCAGAGGATGCCACCATTTGTTGGCATCTATCCAATTCAGTCTTGCCCTCTGAGACCCATCTGATAACAGTTTTCTTGGCTTTAAATTCTTACTTACCATTGAATAGGTTAAAATTGGCAGTAGTGAGAAGGAAAGGAAAGAGAGATGTGGGCTGAGTTAATTAGGTTTCTTTTTGGTACTTTGAGTCTAAAGAATCAGCATGGGAACAGAGGACACTAGCAATCCAGAACATGTCCAGAGATAGAAGGAGCCAGAGTCTGAGCTCAATATGTTGTTCCTTTGAAGAAAGCCTGTTTGCACACTTCTTGAAACTTTGCAAGAAAGATGGTAGCTTTGATTTATGAACCAGAAGGAATACTGATGTATCGTATACTAGTGTTCCAGAAATGATTAGCCTCATACAGTCCAAAAGATCTAAAGAAGCTGCAAACCCTAAAATTCACCTGATTAGTAACCTCCCCTCGTTAAGAACTATATAGTGATGTAACTTGTAACAAATATATTGGGAAACAGAAATCTGGGCAGCTAAGAAATATAATGGGCATGACAAGTTTCCAGCTGAACAGGGGACTCTCAATGTTAAGAAATATGTACGTGAAAGCTACACGCACAACTTCCTCTGGTGTAAATGTGAGTGCTGCTTCTCAGAAGGAGAAGATTATCATTTTATTAATAATTGTTCAGAGTCAACAACAGTACCTTCAGGTAAAATCCAAGTAAGAAATCAGAAGGCGTGGTCCTGAAATAGCACTACATAAATGCTGGTGTGGCTGGTAATTGCTATCATAGGCCCTTCTGCTTCCTTAATCTAGGGATCCTGAGAGAAGGCTTGGCTGTGTTTATTACCCACAGCCTCCCAGCTGCCAGTGCAGCTCCTGGGGTATTTCTAGGACACCTGCCTCTGCGGCACCAATGCTGGGGCACTAGACATTGATTTTCTGTCAGGAAGGAAACCAAGGTGCTATAGGTTACACAGAATCTATCAAGGCTGCTTATTCTGTCCTAGAAGTTAATATAAGAAGGTTCAGGAAAGCAGCATACACAGTAAGACTTACTCTACAGAAAGGAAAGATGCCCCCCTTCCTTAGAGCAGATTAACACCCAGCAGGTAGCTGGTAATCTACCAGTATTTGCTGAATTAATATTTACTGAATAAATTACTTGATCTTTGTACAACTCTTACATTCTACAGCCAATAATGTTTTTAATTATTAAACAAGTTTGAGGGATGAACAAAGGGAATTGTTAGAATACCTTGTAGCAATTATTTTTAATGCTTTTTGACATAACAGATCTGCTCGATTACTTGTACAAGAAATTCAAGGTGAATGTTGTTCTCTTTAATATTAATGTGTCAGTGATTGAATTATTTAACTTTTCCCATTTCTAGTGTCAATATTGTCAATAAAAGATGAAAACTGCAAAATAGCATCAAAATAACACCAACTAGTAGGAAAAAAATAAACAAAGGAGCAGGTTCAATTAAACAGAAGGCATGCTGATAAATAAAATAGCATGTTAAAGCCAGGCGATGGTGGCACGTGGCTTTAATCCCAGGACTCGGGGGCAGAGGCAGGTGGATCTCTGAGTTCCAGGCTACTTCCAGCCAGAGCTACACAGAGAAACCCTGTCTCGAAAGAAGCAAAAAACAAACAAACAAACAAAAAGACACATTAGTAAGCAGAAAGTCACAGCAGAGGGGGTAACATTGATAAAACAAGGTCTAAGATGAGGTGGAAGAGAAGTAGCTCAAGAAGTGATCTTAAAATATGCTTGTGTGGCTGGAAAAACCACGTGACAATCAGAGTAAAAGCAAGTGTCAGTGGGTGCAGCAGAATGGATCACGGCTGCCAAACTGTTTGAGTCCATTAGAAAGTTCAGGCTAACTTCAGCAGTTGCAGGAGGCATGATGAACTCTGCCTTATATAATATGGATGCTGGGCACAGAGCTGTCATCTTTGACTGATTCTGTGGGGTACAGGACTCTGTGGTAGGGGGAAAGACTCACTTTCTCAGTCCTTGGGTAAAGAACCAATTATCTTTGACTGCTGCTCTCTACCATGTCATCACTGGTTGCAAATATTTGCAGAAAGTCAACATCCCCCTATGCATCCTCTTCCAGCCACCTAGCTTTCTCATGTCTACCCCAGCACTGGTGAGAACTATGATGAGCTGGTGCTGATATCCATCAACACAGAGATCCTCAAGTCAGTAGTGGCTCAATTTGATGCTGGACAATTTATCACCCAGCAAGTGCTATGGAACAACCTTTGTACACTGAAATATGTATTACTCTCATTGGTGAATAAAGAACTGACTGGCCTATAGCTAGGCAGGAAGAGATTGGGTGGGAGAGCCAGAGTAGGGGGAGCTGGGAAGAAGAAGGGCAGAGTCTAAGAAGTCACCAGCCAGACTCAGGACAAGTTGGACACACAAAATGGCATAGAGGTAAAAGCCACGTGGTTGATTAAAGATATACTTTAAGTTGTAACAACAAGCCTAAGCTACTGGCCAATCATTTATAATTAGTATTAAGTCTTTGTGGTTATTTGGGAAATGGCTGGCGGTCCTGATGAAAAACTCCACCAATAAGCAAGAGCTAGTCTAGGTAAATGATGCACGGAGCGAGCAGCAACATTTGGGCTTATCCTGGATGACATGTCCCTGACACATCTGACTTTTGGGAAGGAGTTCACAGAGGCAGTGGAAGCCAAACAAGTGGCTCAGGATGAAGCAGAGAGGGCCAGATTTGTGGTGGAAAAGGCTGAGCAGCAGAAGAAGGCAGCCATCATCTGCACTGAGGGTGACTTTAGGGCAGCCGAGCTGATTGATCGCCAACTCATTGGCTACTGCCGGTGATGGCTGGATTGAGCTACATAAGCTGGAAGCTGCTGAGCATACTGCTTACCATCTCCACTGTTCTTGGAACATTACCTATCTGTCAGCAGGGCAGACAGTGCTCTTCCAGCTTCCCCAGTGTGGCCTCCTCTGCTTGTATCTTCTCAGGCCAGCCAGGCCATGCCCTTGGTCATTCTGAATGAAGTTTTCCTTCTGCCAGACCCCAGAAATCACTGTGAAATTTCATGATAGGCTTAAAGTGAAGGAAATAAAAGCAAAATCACTTCAGATCTTTAGATATACATATATACTTGTACAAACCTATGTCTCCTGCCCCCTAGCAAAAGTAGGCCATTCACTAGTGTTAGTGACACCAACAAGTCTGATGTCTCCTCACTCTCTGCCTAGAGACAGGCAACAAATACATCCACCAAATACGATCCAATACAGTGGGTCATCTTGACCCAATGACTCCAGCACTCCATCCAACAGAACATGCAATAAGACATGACAATAAGCCTCTTGCTCTGCTATCTATGAGTAGAAGACAGACAAACTCTATTTTTTCTTGCCTCTAGCTAGTTGCTGAAGATCTATGATTATGAGTACCCCACCCACGGTAGAAGGTAGATATGGTACCTGCAACACTGGGCATTCCGGGTTTTGCACTTAGAGGTAAAAGACATTTCTGGCAGGTGTTTCTCACTTCTAGTGGCATTGCCCAACAACAGCGGGTCATGAAAGATGGTCCAGAAGCATTGTTCTCCTGTTTTGATGCCAAAAGTAAAACGAATCAGATGTTGTTAATATATAAGAAAAATTTCAAAGCAGCAACCACAGAATTGCTTCAGTGAGAAATTACAAGTTCTGGGAAACAAATGGAACACAAAACCTTAGCAAAGAAACAGCACTGCTGAGCGAAGAACCACATGGAACCAAGAAACACAACAACAGCAATAAAGTTCAATGGACAGACATAGGAGAGGAATTAAAAATGACAGTGATCTTCAGGAAAAATTGACAATTCTTATTCAATCTATACAAGGGCACATCATACTGTGCTGAAAATCATGACAAAAGCAAAGGCTTCAAAGAAACAATGTTCTGAATACAGGGGAATCCCAGTGTGAAGGAACAAGAATCTCTAACCAGAAAACATAGGCTCCAGAAGACACTGGCACACTGATTTTATTGAAAGGAAAGAGTTTGTAGTCCTCACTTCAGTAACTGGTAAGACTAGTTTTCCAGAAATAAAATTGTTCTGCTTTTTTTTTTTTTTAAGAAAAAGGAGAAATAAGAGAATATTCCTCTAACATTTGTCTAGCCTTCATCAGTATCTAAAGACTTCTCATTAACCAGAAAATCAATGGTAATAAAAGCAGAACTGGCACTTCAGAAAGGAAACAGCAATAGGCTGTGTAGAATAGGGGTAAATATGATGAAGCACGATCGTGAATTCCTACATCGATTTGGTTGCTTGAAACAGCAGTTGCAGTACTATCTGTTGGTGAGTTTTGTGTATGTGGAAATGTTTGAAAGACTTATATTTTAAAATTGAAGTAGGTAAGAAGTTTCTAATAGTTCAGTAGCAGTGGTGAAGTATTGCTAGCAACACAATGTGGCATGTATGATTAGTTTGATACCTCTGTAAGGGGCCACCAACCAAACTATTCCAAGGGATATTTTCAAAAACATTAAAATAAAACAAGATTTTTAAAAAACTAATTATTTCAAGTAGTCAAACAATGGCTTTGGACCCAGAAACACAAACTAGAAGAAAGAACAAAAGTTAAAATGGCAACTGCTGGCCTCAGGGGTGAACCTGCAACTATCTACTACTATCATTCTATTAAATAGGCACAGCATCACGCTACCCTCCTAATTCTCATCTCTTTACCCACAGATTATTGCAGCTGTTAGTCTTCATCAGAAAAGGTGTTTGAGGCAGTAGACTATGGTTAATGCAGGAACTCACAGCTCGTCAAAATGTAGAGAATAACTGCACTGAAACACCACCCCTCACCCCTACCCCTGAGCATGTGCATGAGCAGCCCATCAAGACTCAGGAAATTTGGAGGAAGAGAGAACAGAGTGAAACTATAAGGTAGAGATCAAGGAAGACTGAGTAAAACAGTGTCTCCAGGGCTGCATTCATGAACTCATAGCATTAATGGTTGTCTGCCTAAAACTGTACAGTATCAAGCCAGTCAACAATCTAGCACTACCCACTAATTGAGGAACTATGGGGCATCTGATGTCTTCTGGGGTAAGAAGAGTCAGTTTTCTTTAAAGGTGTAGCCTTTCATAGGTCACCCATGCTCCCGTTTCAAACCCTGTGGTGGTTTGAAAGAAAATGGTCCCAAAATGGGAGTAGCATTATTAGGATGTGTGGCTTTGTTGCAGTAGGTATGATCTTGTTGGAGGAAGTGTGGCACTGTAGGGATAGGATTTGAAGTCTCATATATGCACAAGCCATACCCAGTGTCACAGTTCACTTCCTGTTGCCTATGGATCAAGTTATAGAACTCTCAGCTATGATTCCAGCACCATGTCTGCCTTCATGCTGCCATGTCCCACTATGATGTAACAGACTGAACCTCTGAACTGTAAGCCACCACAATGCAATGTTTTTCTTTGTAAGAGTTGCCATGGTCATGGTGTCTCTTCACAGCAATAGAAACTCTAATACAGACCTACACCCAGAAGTATGTGGCAGCACAAATTAACCTCATTGGATTATTTACTAAAAGAGTACACTATGAAGGGGTAGGAAGGAAAAGTGTATCTGGGTGGAGTTAGGGGGAGCAATGGGAGATAAATGTGATCAAAATACATTGTATGAAATTACCAAAGTGTATATATATATATATATATATATATATATATATATATGTATATATATATATATATTATAATATAAATTTAAAAATGGCAAGTCTTATGTCAATAGTAATTCTAAATATGGATTGATTAAATAAACTAGTTGGAAAAGAGTTATTGTTTGATCAGATTTAAATATGACTCAACTAAAGATGTCTGTAAAAGCTCACTTCAAACACATTTCTCTTTCACCATTTTCTTTGTTCTGAGGTCTACTTTGTCTGATATAAACTTAGTGTCTTAGTCTTTTGTTTTTGTTTTATTCATCAAGCCAAAGATCAAATACAGAGTCTAGAAACAATTCAGCAGAAATATCACAAACTATGGAGCTTGCTAGATCTGAGGTTATAGGCTCCAAATCAACAAACCAGCAATAAATGACACGAAAAAACAGTGCATTTTGACAAAATGGAATAAAAAACTGATATAAAAATGACAAAACAAAAATATTTAAGCATTGAAAATTAAGCAATGTGTTTTTGAAACGACACATGGGTCAAAAAGGATGTCTCAAAGTAAAATTTTAAATATGTAGAAATGAATGAAAATTACTATATACCATAAAATACAAGAAATGTTTTCTCATGACAAAAGGGACAGACTTGGAGAACATTATTTAATGTGAAATAAGCCAGACACAAAAAGACAAATAGGATTGTTTCATAAAAGCTTAGCAAACCAAAACTTTGGGTGGTAGGAAGAGGAATGGAAGATATTGAAATTTATTATCACAGTAAATAGAAGGAAGGTTTCCAAATGTCTAAACATAGATAAACAATAGAAAGAGGATAAGTAATTGCCTGGGATTAGGCATTTACATAGAAATGAGAGAGTGTGAGAGAGTCAACAGGGAATGACTAATGGTCATGGAGTTATTTTTTTTTTTTTCCTGAATGGTGACAATATTTTATAGCTAAGTCTAGTTTTGGTTGCCCACCATAACTGTTTGGTAAAACCCTACTTCTGAAGATACAACTCATTTTGGATGTAAAACATAGAGAAATCAACCTCAAATAGCCCAGGAAACTCTGATTACTAGCCTCCATAGTGTCAGAAGGTGCAAGCCATAAGAAGGAGAAAAACACATCAACTGTCTTCTTACCCAGCACTTGATTCTGCAAGCTACAGTACTAAAATGCCTGGTAAAATGTATCCACCAGTGCAATAGTGGCATGGTTATGGGGGCAACCAACAACTTTCTGTTGGGTATGAGACCTGCTCCATGGGAAAGGATTTCATACCTGGGACTGTACACCTAGTCAAAACCCTGTGGCTAAAAGAGATCATATTTCTCACAGCAGGGAAAACCATCTGTTTTTGTTCTGCTAATTGGTCATGCTGTCAATTACCTTCCAAATGTTCACATTTATTCCCACGTATTTTTGCTGCTCCCAACTTTGTTCAGAGAAGTGGGAAGTGGTTAATGAAGAGATGCATAACTGGTCAAACTACTGAATATAGTAACTTTTGAGTGCTCAGCTATGGATAAGTCATCTATGTCAAACTCCCACCAGTCAAGGCTCAGCAAACACGCTGTAAAAAGGAGCAGAGGGATCATAAGAGCTTGTCAATGGGTAGGAGAACTATGAAATTCTTAATTTTAGACATGACATGGGCTTTGCACATATAACCACGGAAGATGTGGTTACCTGCATAAGACCTTCCCAAGATCAAGATCAAAATGCCAGTGTGAATGAAAGAGAGCTCCTCCTCAGGCCACAACACTGGCTGGGGAGTTACTGGTAGTTGATGGCTACCCAGTGAGGGAGGACCACTCTCCTTCGAGGATGTGGCTGCTGGTAGGTTGCCCAGGCCCCAGTGCATGGCCCAGCACTCATGCCCATATAGGCAGTACTGATTGGACTCATGGAGTTATTAGTAAATTTTTTTTGAAAGAGGGCAAAGAATAAACAAAACCTCTTATTTAAAAATACAGAAAACTTCTTTAATTCCTTCATGCTATTAAAACTTTCTTTTACAGGCCGGGCGGTGGTGGCACACGCCTTTAATCCCAGCACTCGGGAGGCAGAGCCAGGCGGATCTCTGTGAGTTCGAGGCCAGCCTTGGCTACCAAGTGAGTTCCAGGAAAGGCGCAAAGCTACACAGAGAAACCCTGTCTCGAAAAACCAAAAAAAAAAAACCAAAAAAAAAAAAACAACAAAACAAAACTTTCTTTTACTGATTTATACTCTTCTTTAAAAAAAAATTTCTGCCAAGTAGTGGTGGTGCACACTTTTAATTCCAGCACTCAGAGAGGCAGAGGCAGACAGATTTCTTTCAGTTCAATAGCAGCCTGGTCTACAGAGTGAGTTCTGGAACAGCCAGAGCTACACAGAGAAACCCTGTCTCAAAAAACAAACAAACAAAAATTCTATGTGTAAGATAATAGAACAATTAATAAAAGAAAACAGGGCTGGAGAGATGGCTCAGCCGTTAAAGGCTAGGCTCACAACCAAAAAATAAAAGAAAACATTTTTGGAAATAGCAGCTCCTAGAATTCTTTTGAAGTAGCCCCACATCTAGGATTTGTAACTTGAGAAAAGTTAACACTATCACTATATTGGAAAAAAGGGGGAAAAAAGTAAAGGTTATGACATAATTTAAAAGGATCAGTCAGTTATAGACAAAAACTAAAATGAAGGACAATACTGTGGAGCTTAACAGGATCATTAACATCTGTGTGACACACATAATCAAGAGAGCTTAGACTGAAATTGAAAGTGTTTAAGAAGCATTAAAGTAGATGATACTTACTGTAAGTATGTAGATTGGACAAGTGCCTATAGTCGATCTCTTCCAGAAACTGACAGACTCAATACTAATTAGAAACAAGATACAGAAAGGCAATGTTTTTCCTATCATTTTACCCTCACAGTAATTCTATAGTGTATGCTATAGTATAGTTACTAATTTTTCCCAGGAAGAAACTGGTGCATATAAACTGTGTAGAACACACTCAGATTTGGATTATTAATGAAGTAGTCAGTCAGTAAAAACACCATTTCCACAGATTTTGCTGATTCCTCTCAACATATAATCTGTAAATTAATATGCAGTTTTATTGATGTCCTATTTGCTGATAACAATGGTACAATGACTATTTCTAATGAGTAACAGTTAAGAGAGAATGCAGGACTTTTGCAAGTTCAGATTAATGTGTTTTGTTTCTAATTTGAAGATGAGAAAGATGGGCTATATGACAGAATGGGAAATCAATAACAAATTATTAATATAGAACCAATAAATGCTTCCTATAGGAACTGAGGATAGTGGAGTCCATTTGCACCCTGTGGTTTATTTTAGATAAGTAAAGTCTTCATTATAAAAAATTGACACTAGTCTTGGGAAATGATTTAGTATACCCCAGTAATCTAACCTTTAGCTCTCTGATTGGTGATTAGCTGTTCATTTTATCACATACTACTTAGATTCTCATTCCATGACTCATTGAAGTCTCCACATAGTCTCAAATTGTATAATCTTTGTATCCATAAATAAATCTAGCCACTATGCCAACATTAGTATTATTATACACACATGCATACATGGACACACACACACACACACACACACACACACACACACATACACACACTCACACTTTGCTATTTAGGGTATAGGTCAGATTGTATGTTCAAATTATCTAGAAATTTCAGAAGGACCTTGGATGCCACTCTGACAGTTCTCAAAGAGGCATGCCTAATAGGATTGAATGTGGCTGCTACACATAGTGACTCAGCAATTTATTCACAGAGAGTGTGGGAGGAGAATTGGGATTTTCCATATTGGCTTTGGTTAAAGCACACTATTCTTTGTAAACAAATGACAAGAGATCTGTGGTTGTTAATTTTGGTTCTTTATTCTACTAATGTGTGCAAGTGCTTGACTTCCAAATAAAGAAATCTTATTTGCCTAATTGAACGCCTTGAAAGTGGAAATCAATTTTGTAAGCTCATACTGAAAATTATAAAATAAAATAGTGTTTAGAGAAATATATCCATAAGCCATGACTAAAGAAAGACATGCAATATTCTTTTACATAATGAGGTATGTTGTATTTACTATAACAGGCATTTGAGAAAGCAGAATTTTTTATTGACCCTACTTTACAGAATAACAATAGTTAAGTGAATAATAAAGGAGCATTCCCTACTCTGTGATGAATTCAACATCACAGAGGCATTGCCCACTGAAGTCAGTGAATGCTTGCCCATATCTTTGCCACTATAACAGACATCACAACCTGGACAACTAACAAGCAAAGAGATGTATTTCTCACAGTTCTGGAGGCTGAGAATTATAAGATCAACACTCTGGTAGGTTTGATGCTAAGGAAGGCCATGGTCATCTTTCAGGATGGTACACTGTTTCTGCCTCTTTGCAGGGCACAAACACCGTGTCCTCACATGGCAAAGTGGAGAAAGAAGAGCACTTTCTTAAGACCCTTAATAGAGTCCCTGTTCCCATATGTGAGGGCAGACCTCACATGATCACTCACACCCTCAAGGCCCTGACTCCTCATTCTGCTGTCATGAAGTTTGAATTTCAATCTGGATTTAGAGAAGATACAAGAATCCAAACCATACCATTCCTCTGTAGTAGTCCTCATTTTATTAAAATGTAGTACCAACTCCTCCTAAACTTGACAAGATGAAAAGCTGACCCAACTGTGAACTCAATTCATCTTTGTGTGAAATGATTCAGGATGGGTTTGAATGGCTCTGTGAAGAAATGAGTGTAATTGTTTCCACAGGACAGCCATTAGGGGGTATGGAGTATCTGTGATGTGTGACTTCTTGGAAGAAAATTAAGGGTATTATTTAAAGACAAAGCTTGAAGTTAGTAGTAATAGGAGAGTGGGAGATTGAAAGGGAGGGAGGAGGCAGAGGGAGTGAGAAAGAGGGAAATTCAATGCCTTATTCAAAATTCCTTTCTGAGATTCTTATGTCTAGAATATTTCCAAAAACACAAGCTATCAAAAAAAAAGGTATTTGTGGATCAATTATGAAGACCCGGGAGTTTGGTCCATTCTTGTTTTACAGAGCGTTTGCCAAGTGGGTATCACCTATGCCATGCTTTGAGTTGGCTCTAAGCCTGTCCAAAGATGTTCTTTCATTTTTAGCCTCACCTCTGAAACTCACCTGCTACTTAGCTGGCCCTAGGCCAACTCCTCTCTAAATCCACGGTGTGCTGCATGCCAGCCTGACTCCTACTTCAAACTTTGGCACAATAACAGAGCACCAATAACAGAAGCTACAGAAGTGGTAGATGAGATCATCTGAAGGCCGGCAGAGAGATAAATGCATGGAACTTCTGTTCAGAGCCTGGAAGGGGCTGATGTGTAATGAGCACCTAATTGCTGAAGGATCAGTGGGCCAAGTGTCTCCAGCCACGCTGATAATAAGATACTTTTTCCATAGCTGCTGACACCTTCTTGGCCAGAGGATGTAGAACTTTCCTTTCTGCCTTCTGGGGGATGTTCTGCTGGAGAATCTTTGTTGTTCAATTATGTATTTATCAGTAACTCTTTCTGTCAGCTATCTAAAAAAGCTTTTAAAATATTATACAAAATGACTTTTAATAATTTCAGGAACATTTTAAATCCTGAAAAAATATTTCTGAAATGTGGCTTCAGATTCACATACTGCAGTTTCAACAAACTTTCAGATGATGCTGACCCTCCAGGGTGGGAGGAAGAAGTCACTTCATTTTTTGTTTACAGAGTGGTTTCCAAAATTCTTAGAAAAACACAAATTTCTAGACCAAGCCCACATCTACTGAATCTTAGGGTGTGTTCTAAGAATCCACATATCACCAAGACTTCCAGAGATTGTGAAGACCTGCACAAGGCTCAGCATCAATGTTTAGGCCTATTTGTTTCCATGACCTGGCTGTAGACCAGAGTCATTTGGGGAAGCTGTGGAGTGGATCATGTCCTACAAAAAGCTCTATTCCTGAGACTAGTGAACATAATATTACTTTATTTAGACACTCTACAGATATATACTCAACATGAGGTCATACCTTAAGGATGGGCTACAACTCCAAGACTGATGTCATTACAATGAAATCTACAGGTAGGATGAAGAAGGTCCTATGACAAAGAAGGCAGAAATTGGAATACGCAGCTGGACATTCCATGTCTCGCTTCATGAGGAATCACCCAGACCTAAGAGAGAGGCTTGGGATTGATGCTTTTCTATAACCTTCAGAAGGAATACGGCCCAGCCAAGATTTTTACTTTATGTCTAACCTTGCGAATTGTGACAAAGTCAACTTCTATTGTTGGTAAGCTACCATGTGTGCAGGACTTTGCAATGGCAGTCCAGGAAACTAAATAATATTTAGGAACAAAGGAAAACAATCTCAATGGATTATTTCACAGTAAATTAAAGCAGGAACTCTGGGGACTGAGTTTCTATGTGGAATGTAAAAAACCTGAATCATATCCCTGAATTAATTCACAGGATTTCAACATGGTCTGAGCTGAACTCTACAGCTCTTGACATTTTAGATTTATACTGTTTTGTAATAAATTAAAAAGGCTACAAGCAGTTGACTATCAATATAATCTTAAGTTTTATGAGTAGTAATGTAAATAAGTTTATCATGACAGCATTTCCAGCATTTGGTTAGGGAAATTCTGGAATTAAAGTCACTGATAGCCTAATGAAGCAGGTTACTGGGCTCCATTTCAGCCTGATGGCTTGGGGCCTGAGCAGTGTTCCTTCTCAAGCTCTAGTGGAAGACCCTTATCAGTAAAGCTTAGCACCAACCACAGTTACATTTCCTGTTGCTGTGATTAAATACAGCACACAAGTCACTTAAGGGAGAAAGGTTTTTTTTCTGACCCTTCCTTCATTCTACAGTCTAATCATCCTGGCAAGGGAATCATGGGGACAGGAGCCAGACATGACTGGTTACACTGCATCCAAAGTTAGGAGGTAAAGAAAGATGGATCCTGACATTCTTTCTTTCCTTTATATTTATTCACAACCCTGGTCCATGGGATGGTGCTGCCAACAATTAAGGTGTAGCTTCTCACCTCAACTAATCCAGTCTGTGTGAGCTCTCATAGGCATGCCAGATGCTAACCTAATCTAGAAAAATCCCTCACAGGAATGCCAAAGGCTTGTTTTCCAAGTGATTTCTAGATCATTTCAAGCTGAAAATCAGCAACAACTATCTCACTAACTGTAGTATGGAGATGCTTCAAGATGAGAGAATGTGTGGAGTTGGGAGGATATCTTGTATGGAAAGGCTATCAAGAGACTTAGCTGCTGGAGCAAGGGCAATTTTATTTGGAGGCAACATAAATGCAGGATGTCAGATAATCTACAGCCCTACTGAATCAGAGACAATGTCGGAACAAGTAACCTGAACACATACTACAAGTTTAGAAACCTTTGGTGGAGAGATGGCTCAGGACTTATGGGCACTGGCTGCTCTTGCAAAAGACAGGGGCTTGATTACTAGCACCTACAAGCTGGCTACTCACAATCATCTATAACCCCAGTCTCAGGGAATTCAGTACCCTCTTGGATACCAGGTATACATGTGGTGCACAGATATACATGTAGGCAAAACATTCATATAACATTTTTTTTAAAAGCTCAGATACACTTTCTGGTGTCTGTAAGAAACCTGTGGGAAGTTTATGAAGAAGAATTTGATCTGATAGAATTATGTGTGGAAAGGGTCCCTTTAGTGGAGGAATTTAGAGCAGGGTGCAATGTTTGCAGAATTCTCCAACAACAACAAAAAAATCCTCAGTGGTGGAGAATTCAGCAACAGGACTGTACAACATGTGGCTACTGACTTCTTATCATGTGAAGAGTGTGAAAGGGAAACTGAAATCATAATCTTTATTTGATATAAATTAAAACATAAACAGCCACATACGGACTTGTTTACTGACTGGAAAGCTCAGGCTAGGACCCAAGGTGAGTGAAGAGTGGCTGGACACATCTGTGGTGGCCAGTGCTCTGGCTGCTCTGATAGCAGAAAATTGTTAGGTGCTGTGAACTGTGAAATAAACACAGGTACTCCATGTTTCTTTTGAATGAATAAATTAATTAGTGATTAGCTCTTTTACATTCATTACCATCAACTTTTAGGTATAAATGGCCAGATTGCCATGTCTAGTTGTCCTGCACATATCCAGTGTCTCCTTCATTCTCATTTGGCAATTTTGCCATGTAACTTATCCAGGATATCTGCCAGAGGATCAGTAAAACAAATTGCAAAGGGACTTAGCTAGTCAAGATAGTTTCTTATTTTCATAAAACTTTTGTTTGTGTTTGTTCAGTCAACATCCATTGTCTGTTTTTCACCAAGTTCACTGTCTTTCTTCTCCACAAGTATTAGTGACAGAGTGGCAAGCAAAATGTGGGTGGCATGTCTCTGATTATTATTATTATTAGTTTCATGTAACATCCTCATAACAGAGTGAGAATGAAGAGATACACAGCTATAGAGTGTGCATTTACCCTTGTTTTCTTCAATCCATCTCACTCAACTCTACACACACACACACACACACACACACACACACACACACACACACACACTATGGCAGGAAAACAAGTATTAAAATAAAATATCAAAATATACATATGAAAGAAACCCATTTCAGAGGAAGACTGGAATAACCTGGGCTACATCTAACAAATGGAACATACATGGAAAATGGGAATGTAGACTATAAAGGTCATTTAAAGGGCTACACACCATGTAACTAGTTGCTTGTGTTTTTGTTGTTGTTGGTGGTGGTGGTGGTTGGTTGGTTTGTTTTTGGCCTTTTCCTCACTTCATTAGCCCTATGCTTTTCCATTCTTAAAAAGCTATGTCTATTTTAATTTCTGACCATGTGTCTTTGGCATTATGTTTTGCCTTAAGACAAACAGCCCGGTATGACAGGCCCGCCAAACTCAGATCATCAGCTCAGCACTCCTAAACACGCTTTCCCTAAGCTCTTGATTTTCTCACTAACCTCCAGGGAAAACTTAAAAAGATTTATTTTTTTCCCATCTTCTCCTCCTAATGGCTGCCAGAATTTTTAGCTTACCTATCTATTATTTTTCTATCAGACTCCAATAAAATATTTCAAGAAATTCCTCCTGAGTTAATTTTTAAATTCTCTTACTAATGAAATAACTCCCACAAATAAATCTCAATTTCCCTGGGAAGACTCCCATTCTCTTTTGTTGTCCTATTGAGACAAATTGCATGATTGAGGTTGACCTCAAAACTCATGACCCCCTTGCCTCGGTTCCCTGAATGCTGGGATTATAGGGATGTGGCAGATTAGATTCCTTCTTAATCTATAGCTTTGCCCTTCCTACTTCATATTTAAAAAAAATAAGAAGTCATCTTTGAGTTTCCCTCCATTTCACTATATATCCTTTATTTAGATATATAAATAAGTATATCTAAATAAAGGATATATAATATAATATATAAACAAAGTTTCAACTCTGGAACACCAAATCTTATTCTCTGAATGTGATTTTCATTTTGCTCTGGGCTGCCTATCTATTCTTTTCTCATTTCTAATCTTCATTTTAGTCACTGATTCCTCCCTTCCCAAGCCCTCTCCCATCATTTAATAAACAGTTAGACAGAAACTCTCATGTTCTTGTCAAGTCTGACCAGTTAAAATTCTAAGAGTACAGGCAAATACAAACATTTCTAAAGCATCTATGTGATGAGTAATGCCCTTGAAGTTGCTACTTTCAAAGATACTTACTGAATGCTGTGGCTGTAGCTCAGTAGTAGAGATCTTGTCTGATATGCAAGAATCCCTAGGTTTAATCCTCCATACTGTCAAAAGATGGTCCTTTGAAAGCAAAGAACTAACCATAAAGTTTTTTAACAGACCTGCTTATTTTAAAAGCATTGTTCCTTCTTTGGAAGATCTCAAAAATGTTAAGAGACAGAAGAAAAAAAATAAATTAAGTAGTTTTTTGTTTTGTTTGTTTTTTTGTAAAATGGAAAAAGGGCTACAGAGGTGGCCTAGCAGTTAAGAGAGCATACTTATCCACATAGGAGCAGTTACCAGCAATTATGTAAGACTATCTCCAACCACTTGTAACTCTAGCTTCAGGGAATCCTGCATCCCCTTCTGAATTCCACAGGCATCTACAATCATGTGTACACCCACAAAAAACATAAACACATAATTAAAAATAAACTAAATCTTTAAAATTATTATGGCAAAATGTCATTCAGAGGTGAGGAGGGCTTAATTGAATGTGAAATTTTGACTAGAATCACAAAAGAAAAGCAAACACTCTCCAGCTAGATGTGAATGAGTTCCAAAGAGAGGAGCCATAGAGAAATAGAGAAACACGTTATCAGAAGCAGTCAGAGACCTCTGCATGCCTTTAGTGGTGCACATGCTTATTCATGTGTATCAGAAGGGGCATGATAGTGGATGTCTTAGCCATGGTGTTGAGGAGTTGATACTTTACCCCCACTGGTTGTAGAAAGTCAGAGATAATTTTAATTGGGGATTAATGAATGTCTGAAATATTACAATAATGTTAATGTATTGATGATAGAAAACTGTACATCAGAACATAATGTTATACAATGATATTGGTAAGACTATATGAAGCCTGAAGTTGAGAATAGAATGACAGTAATTTTAAAATATTTGGAAGTCCTTATGAAGTGAGAATATTAGTTGCTGAAATTTCAAATGAGATGAGATGTTTCCCCCTTAGGAATTTTTAAAAAATATTACCACATGTTCTCTCTCACTGGATGCTCTCAGCTCCAAATCTTCAGAAATGAGTACTTACCCTGCAGTACTTGCAGAAAGGAGGAAAGTAAGACTGGACCATTGCTAGGGTGGGGATAGGGAGTCACAGAGAGGGCAATAAATACAGAAGGAGTGATGAGGATAAAATAACACTAACAATGTCTAAAAAGTCATACAGACTTTAACATATGTTAACTATGCTATTAACTTATACCTTTAACTTATATATTAATATTCTATTAACTATATGCCTAAAATACAAATTTATAATAAATATAAGTCTGTGTATAAATATATGTATATCTACTATATAAACTATATATATATATAAATATGTATACATGTATATAGTTTAAATGAAATTTTTCATCTGAGCTGACAATGCTTATTCCAAGAGCCAAAGACCATCTAACAAAACCCAAACACCAGGCATGAGAAACTCTCTTTTGAGTTAATGGTCAGGGTTATCTAAGAGACTCCTAAAACATTATAGACCATTTCTATTGCCTTTGGTTGCGTGCCAGGGGTGGAAGGTAAGTCCCTATCGCTGAAGACCCCATACACTCCAGATAAAGAACACAAACTCTCTTGAGTTGGAACTGACCTGAATGCCTTTTTCCTGAGGACTGGATTTCATGGTATCAGAAGGTGCCATGCAAGCCTCCAAAGAACAGAAGCAACCAGTAGTTCTACCCAAATACGATGCCTATGAACCACAACAACCAGCATGGCATGTGTTACTACTAAGAGTATGGTAGTAACACAAATACTTTAACAGCAACCAACAAATTTCTAATTTGATTTTAGACCTACCCAACAAGAAGGAAATCATGCCTGGTACTGAAAACATAGCCAACCACCCAGGTCTAGTGAAGTCATAGATACTGGAGAAAAATCTACAACCTCCAATTACTGAACCAGAATAACCCTTAACTATATTCTAAGATATTTGTCTTTATACCCACAGCTAAGTCACCCTTCATCAAGGCAGCTTCCCTTTGCAAGGGATAGAGGCCATTACAGGAAACCACAACCAATTAAAATGCAGAGTTGTGGAGTCCTGTCCCATTGGATACATCTACAAAATAACTTCCATATCTGAAGCACAGGGAACATTGCAAATGTTATCTAATATCAAATGGTCAGCCCTGAAAACATATATGTAAGTAACAGTATATAGAAGGAGCAGGTTGTAATTGTGTATTTGGAAATTGTGTGTGTGTGTGTGTGTGTGTGTGTGTGTGTGTGTATGTGTGGTGTAACAACAATTCATGAATTTGAAAAAGGGCAAAGATATATATATATATATATATATATATATATATATATATATATATATATATATGAGGATTTGGAAGGAGGAAAGGAAAGGGAGAAATTATATAATTATATTGTACTCTTTTAAACAAAAGAAGTAATTTTAAAAAAAGGAAGCTGCCACTAAGATACAAGTTTTGCCCTTGAAATCAAGCTTGGAAGAGAAGAAGTATGATAGGACAACATGAATTGTTTAATTCTGTGTGAAATATATATTAAACAATGGCTTAAAATGTAAAAAAATACTAAAATAAAATAAAAAGAATTATAAGCCTTCTGACTGATTAACAATGCTGAATGGTCAGCTCCAGAAACATACATGCCAGCAACACTGAATGGATTCAGCAGGTTGTATTATATGTTGATTTATTTATATGTATATGTAGCAACAATGGTTAACAAAGGAGGCCATGAATTTGGAAAGCAGATGTTGGGCATGAAAGGGATAGAAGGGAGAAAAGTGGGGGTTGATGTGATTATTCATTACCTTCAATGTAGATGGTTCACAGTAGATCCTACCTATTGTCAAGGTCACTGAACTGGGGGCAGTTCTTGCCTTGCAAGGTTATGGTGAAGTTTAAATGAAATGTAAAGAATGCCTGCAAATATGGACAACCAGTTATCCACCACCTCCTTCCGATCTTCTATTCCAGCTTTAAATGCATGGGAAAATTCATTATTATAGGTTTAAAAAAAAGAGAGAGACTCATTCTGAAACTGTAAAATATTTTTGTTTTTTTTTTAATAATCAACTTTCTTCCTGGGAGTATTAGATCTAGGGCCTATTTTGTAATGAAATTTCCAGTGAGAGTTGCATTAAATAGAAAAAAGTGGGAGAATGCCTAGAGTTGACATATCCCAATCAATACACTTGTTGTACATGATGTCAGAGTCAATAAAGCACTATGGTGTGATTTCAATTGCCAATTGGATTCCTGGTAATAACTGAAAATCCCCAAAGTCAAAACAATTATTTCCAGCCAAACATTGCTAGAAGCAGTGGTCATGATCCTCTGAGAAGCTTCTAGAAACAGCTTAAAGCCAAATATTTCCTTATATACAATTCTCAAATACATCAATGAGAAAAGGGTCTGGAAAGAGCAGGTCTAGTATTGATGACTACTATAATCATTACAAAAGTCATTTTGAAGAAAACTTTTCATAGTTTGCCAAGTGGCAAACAAGAACAAAAACAACTATCTCAATTAGAATGCCAAGAGTGTTGCTTTTGTGTTTATGTAAATGTTCCAGGATGAAATATAAAGTACAGGTAAAATCATATATCTAGAGCTAAATTTGCAAAGTTGAAAAGAACAGTTTAGCAGACACACGTTTCATAATGGTTTATTCAAGATTGCAGAGTAAGTTGAAGAATAACAAAATGAGAAAATTGGAATCATAAACTATACACCAATTTATGAAAAACTTTTAAGTGTGGATATTTTTGGTACTTTATGTATGGTACCATGGTGATTCCCTTAATAATAACTTCAAAATATATAGGTGCTTCTATATTTCAGGAAGTGCCCTAACTAAGCCTTTCATGTCAAAACAACTCATTTAAACTCTCATGTTCACAAAATTCCTTATATGACTCATAGAACTTAAAAAGGAGTTTAAGTGACTAGCTAAAACTCTAGAAGATTTGAATCCATGTCTGTCTGAAATGCTTACCATTTTTATTATTCCAGGTAGACTATGTCAAATCATAAATGTTATGAACTAAAAATCAGGAATGACACTTACTTTTGTATTTATCTGAGTATGAAATAGATGTGCACCCAGACTAGGTAATAATTCAAGTAAAGAGGCTGTTGCTCTGGGCGTGAGAAGGACTGTATTAAGGGGGAGGGGCTTAACTGCTAGTAGAGACGAGCCCTTACTTTCCTTTGGCCTTCAAGTTACAGAAAGGTGAGGATTGTGGGAAATAGAAATCAGTAGCTGATGCATCCCACTGAAACAGTCATGATAATCATATGTCAAGTAGGGATGCAAAAATGGCTGATGTTACCGATAGTCTTCTCTCATCCCAACTTCATGAGATTTTCTTCCATCTAGACACTTTCCAACATAGTCTATGTAGGTTAGCTATCCAGGATAAAAACCACATGGAGAGTGGGCCTGGAGGAAATAAAACAGAGTATCCAAAACACTGAAATGATAAAAATGTTTTGAGACTATACAATACCCTAGAGAAGATATAATTCTTTTTCATTAGAATTAAGGAACACTGCATGAGATGGAACCCACACCTGACAAGGTTAAAATGTCTAAGAACTTGAAACTAAGTAGGTCATGGGCCTAGAGGAAAACCTAAAACTATTATTCTGCTAAAGAGGATAGCAATAACATAACCCCTAATGACAGACATATTGCTATGCCCATAGATCAGTGCTTCATCCAACCCAAATCAGATAAACTTCTTGCAGTAGATGGGACTTAATACAGAGACCCACAATTGGAGAGTGTGCAGAATGAGAGACTTTGGAGAGGTGGAGGTGATGAATGACTCCAAAGATATCTTCTTCCAGATACAACAGGACCAAGCAAGGCATGTATCAGCTCACAGGGACTGTGGAAGCATGCAAAGAGTCTGCATGGGTTCAAACCATACAAAGTCCCAGCATTCAGAGGGGAAAGTGGACATGAAGTTCACCTTTAACCTTTAGCTACAATTAATAAGAGGAGAAAATCAATTTCCTTCAATAAAGTGTCATTGGCTCTATCAACCATACTTCAGGTTAGGCACCATGCACCACAAAATGAACTCAGTGGTTTTTGTTTCTGTTTTTGGTGGTGGTTTTGTGGTTGTTTCTTCATTTTATTTTGGGGGGGCGGTTAAGGGAAAATAAAGCTAAAAAAGCAAAACAAAAAAAACCCTCTTATCTCATTAGTGTCCTCAGGCCCACCCTTCTAAAGTAGCAATTATTTCTTCTTCAAAACCAACTCATTCTCTGTTTTCCTTACCCTGCTTGGTTTTATAGCACTGTGTTGCATGAGTTTATATAGTTTTTTTTTTTTTATGTCCAAACTGAAAGCTAGTTCCATGATAATTGAGACTTTGATGTATTCATTGTTAATTCAACAAACTAGATTTCTGGTTTGTCCATGGTTAAGTTCCATATGCAATAGTAAATGTCAATGAATATTTATAAAATGTTTGGGTGGATCAATCAATCCATCAATCAAAGGAGATAGCAATTGTGATGCAGCTGCAATAATGCTGTATGAATGAATGTTTAAAGTGGCTAGAAAAGGATTTTGATGGATAATTAGCACAGATTGGAGTCAATTTCAGAAGTTCAGCGAGAGAGCATGATCTTGAGGTACTGTGTGAAGGTCAGAAGATTGTTGTTCAATTAAGCAGCAGTGAAAGAAGCTGGGACACAGAGGGCATCCTTACAAAGGCCACAGCAGGCCTGCTGGAGCCTCGTTTACCATGGCTGTGGTCGAAACTGTGCTCTAGCTACATATAAGGTCATGGAGAGCTCGCAGGCTATACTGAAAATGTGAGGTTTATTTTGAATGTAAAGAGAGTCACTGATAAATTTTGTACTTAAAATGAGAAATCACTTTCATAGAAGTCCATTACATCTCTCCACTATGAGATGGTGAGTGATAACTCCTTTATCAGATGACTTCAACAAGGGTTTCAGGCTAAAAACTTTTTGTTCAAGTTGGATTTTCGTATTAGGATTGGATTTTTAAAATGAGTTCATATCATGGCAAGAACTGGTTAAGTTCTATTGGCTGAAATAGGAAAATGGTTTAGGCATTATCTCATTTAAGCAATTTTTAAGATAAATAAAAAATTGATTTTTGATATTGTTGATGTGATTCAAATACATATGATAAAAAGATATAATTAACATTGTGTAGAGAAGGTGCTTCCCTAAAGACTGAATATATTTTATAAATATTTATTTGTGTATATAAGTGTGTGTGAAGGCCCACATATGGAGATTCTGGGAGTCCATTCTCTCTCTTTGTGTAGATGCCATGGACTGACCTCAGGTTGTTAGAGTTGGCGGTGAGCACTTTTACCTCCTAAACATCTTGATGACCTCGTTAAATACTTAAATGTTTTTCATATAAGATATTTTGATCACATTTTCCCCCTCTCCAAACTCCTCCCAGATCTGCCCCACCTCCATTCCCACCCAACCTAATGTGCTCTCACCCAAGATTCTGTAAACAACCCAAATTAAATTCATGGAGGTCACAAAAAGAGAAAAGTATTTGGGAGGATTAATAAAATCATCCAGAGGGGAAGGGTGACAAAAGAGGGTAATTGAAATGACTGTTATAAAAAATAATCCATACATATGAAAATGTGATCATGAAACCCACAATATGCACTAAGATAAAGTTAACAGATGGGAGTATGATTTACAGTAACCATAGAGTGCCACCCTCCTGATAGTCTCATTATTCATTCAGAACACTTGAAGTACAATCCCTGGGGCCATGCATACCAGCCCTGCCTCATCTTCTAGATATATTTAAGTGAGCTGTAGAGCAACTACCTATTTATAGTAGCTTGAGAGACTAGAAGATCCACTACAGAGCTCTCCAATGTGCTCATAACTGAAAAATAAGTGTTTCCCTGTGAAAAGTCTGGAGCTCAAGTTTTACATACTATAAGGGGGAAAAAATGGATCCCTATCCAACTTACTCCTCTAAGGAGTCATTGCTCAAATGGTTTTATTCCTCTCCTGGATTTTCCTCTTCCTAAATCTAGAGATAAAAAGGAGTTATGCAAAATACTTTCCCCAAAATAATAATGTCACACTGTTGTCTTAGTGTTCAAAATTACCTGGGTCTTTATTTGGGCTTTTGATAATGAGTCCATGATTGTGGCTATTGCTTAAGCCAGGAAGCAGAGTGTTCATTTTTGTTCCTGGCCAGTCATTTCAAGAGTAAATATTGTCACACGAATAAATAAGAACATGTCTAGTCAATCATCACCAATGTTCTAAAAAAATTGAAAAGAACACATTGTCCCTACATGGATATATTAATAACTAGTTTATTCCATGTGATACTCAAAAATTCAAAGAAAAGTAAAATATTTATTAAAAAATTCTATCAGCAATTATTAAAAGACTTCTATTAGTATTTATTTTCTTAACAGAATAATTCTTTGGCAATGCTATTAATCACCTATTGCATTCTTTGCTTGCAAAATCAAGCTTTTCTCAGAAACCGTACTGCCACATCTATAAATCAAGACCCTGACCTTCTATTATGAAGGATCGAAATTTCTTTTATTCTTCTGATGCTTTGTTCTCACAGCAAAGGAATGAGGTTGCTTTTATCAAAATGGAGCATGGGGTGTAAGGGTATGGGAGCATGATAGTAGCTGCTACTCTCCTTTTGAGAGGAAAATAATCATTATCCAGTTGAGGGGCATTTGGTTGTCTGATTTCATAGAAGTGTGGGTAAATAGAGCGTATGTTTTATTTCCAGCTGAAGAAAGGCCTAGAGAGCTGTATATCAAAGAGGCCAGTGGAGAGCATGGGTTGAGAAGAAAATGGCTACCAGGGTCATGATGCTGAGAAGACATGAAAGGAGAGAACTGGAAGTCTTCAAAGGACTTCACAGCATGGCAAACTTACCCCTAGAGGTGTGGTCACAGTGTGGTAGATTTACCATAGAGGCATGGTCACAGTGGGGCAGACTTACTGAGAGAGACCTGCCACAATGCAGTAGACTTACCCAGAGATACCTATACCAGCACAGCAGACTTACCCAGAGAGGCATGGTCACAGTGTGGCAGACTTACCTACCTAGAACATCTGGTAGAGACTTGCTCACAAATAATGAAGAGAGATGACAAAAGGAGCTGCTGCCAAGGTGGGATCTAAATTTTTCACATTTAACACTAAAATGGAACAAAGGGAGGTGGAGAAAGTTGTGAAGGGGCCATTGTTTTGGTTTTTATTTTTGCTGATGAATGAGACTTCTTTTTGTTTAAAAGCCTGGGGAAATTTAGAGTGTAATACCAGCACATAAAATAGAATGCATATGAAAAGCTGAAAGATGAGGATGAATGGAGAGCAACAGACTGAGACTGGGCTATGAAAAATCTAGTGAATTTGCTTTCCTATGTAAATGAGATAAAGTCACTGTCACCAGCTACAGGGGATGGTTAAAGTGAGAGGTGACAGGTTTGGTAGTAGGAAACTGTCCCATGACCTCCTGGAAGATGATGAATTGAAGGAGGTTCTGTGTTAGGATTGCTAGGTTGAAGACTTTTTTGAAATTGGTTTTTATGGATCTTTAATGAAACATGGCATGTTGTGAAATAAAATAGTAAATTTTCTCTTCCACAATTAAATATGTGAATGATGATCTGAAGTATCTGCTCCAAGGCTTTCTCTTCCATCTCAAACTTTGATGATTCTCATCCTGAGAGTCTCACAGAGATCTGATTGCCTCTCCATGGCTGTCATTTGTACATGGGTGGGATGTCTTTCTGTATGCTGTGAATATATGTTGTTTCCATTGGTTAATAAATAAGCTTCATTGGCCTATGGCAAGGCAGCTTGGAGACAGGTGGGAAAATCTAAGAGAAATAGTGAAAGGAGAAAGGAGAGCCTAGAGAGATTCCAGCTGCAGCTCAAGGAACAACATGTCAACAGACTGGTAAACCCATGGAACACATAGATTAATAGAAATGGGTTAATTTAAGATATAAAAGCTAGATAGCAAGAGGCCTGTCATAGGCCATACAGTTTGTAAGTAATATTAAACCTCCGAGTGATTATTTTATAAGTGACTAAGAGATTGAGGGGCCAAACAGAACTGGAAAAAATTTCAACTACATATGGGCCATGCTTCTTCTGCTTACTACCTCTGTTAACATCCTCTTAAGTATTTCAACTAATTCATAAATACTTTGAAACCTGTGATTTGTCATTAAATTCATATACATATGTGTAGTGTTTAATTCAAGCTAAACCTGACTCTTCAAAACATTTCTGCAACAGTAGGGATTTTTTCCTCCAGCTTTTTCAATCCAGGTTGCTACTATAATCTATAATCATCTATAGAGTTGGTCCTCTCCTACTACATAGGTCCCAGAAATCAATTGCAGATCATCCCACATTTGGTAGCAAGTGCCTTTATTCATTAAGTCATCTCTCCACCTCTACTAATTTATATGCTTAATGTACAAAATAGTGAAGTGGCTGGAGAGAGTGTTCCATGGTTAAGAGCACTAATTGCTCTTCCAGATGACCAAGTTCAATTCCTACCATATACCTACCTAGTAGTTCAGAACTGTTTGTAACCAAAATCCTACAGACACAATGCCCTCTTCTGGTTTTATGGGCTCCAAGAATACATGTTTTGTACAAACATATATGCAAGCAAAATACTCATACATATAAAATAAAAACAACTTAAAAAGAAAGTGTAACATACATAAAATAGTCAAGGCCATCATTGGAAAAGAACCTAAAATTTGAATAGAAATTTTAATTATCTCTAATTAAAATACATCAATTCAATTTAAAAGCTCATTTAAAAACATATAATTATAAGTGTTTTAATCATCTTTTTCTCCCTTGTTTTTGGCTAGATGTCTGATTTTAAAACCAAAATGACGTTAAAGTAGTTATGGATATGTCATTGCTTTTGACTTTTATTTCTGTTTTTATCAACTTCATCTATGGGAAAATGTCTACTGGGTAACTTTGTACAGGATAAAAATATAAAGATATGTAATATTTCTTCCTCTGCTAGCCCACAAGGACAACCCCAGATTAGACTACTAGCAATAGTGGAGAGGGTGCCTGAACTGGCTTACACTGGTAATCAGATTGGTGAAAACCCTGTCATCATAGAGCCTTCATCCAGTAACTGATGGAAGCAGATGCCATCCACAGCCAAACATCAGGCTGAACTCTGTTAGCCCAGTCAAAGAGAAGGAAGAAGGATTTTATGAACAAGGGGAGTCAAGATCATAATGGGGAAATCTAAAGAGACAACTGAACCGAGTTTAAAGGAACTCACGAACTTTAGACGAACAGCTGTGGAACTTGCATGGGACTGGACTAGACCCTCTGCATATGGGAGACAGCTGTGTAGCTGGGTCTGTTTGAGGGGCCCCTGGCAGTGGAATCAGGATCTGTTCCTGGTACATGAACTGCCTTTCTGGACCCATTACTTTTGGTCGGACAGCTTGCACAGCCTTGATGCAGTGGGGAGGGGTTTGATACTATCTCAACTAAGTGTACCAGGCTTTGTTGTCTCCTCCCATGGGAGAACTTACCCTTTTGGAGGAGGGAATGGGGGGTGGGATGGGCAGGAAGGTGGGGGAGGGAGGGGGAGCAGGAGGAGGGATGAGAGGCAGATCTGTGGTTAGTATATAAAATGAATTTTAAAAAAATTTAAAGAAAAAAAATTCCTCCACTGGACATTGAGGTTCACTGATGACAGAAGATGAGAAGAAAGGAAACAACATTCTTTTTGCTTCCATCCCTCCTGGCTACTAATCTGTCCTGAGATACATTTTAAAGATTAGTCGATATTTATGAGAACCTTTACAAATATACTCTCATGGAAATCTTTCCAAGGTGCCTGTTTTTTTTTTTTAAAGAAAGGCTTGCATATATGAGAGAAGTGTGTGTTTAGAAGACTTGGTGGGAAAATATACACTAAAGGGAGAATGAAAATGGGAGAAATAAATAGGTAATGAAGACAGAACTGGAGAGAAGTGGCTTCTTAAGAGTTAAGAGGAGTTGTGGCACTGTGATGTCTCCTGTTGTTGTAGTTGTATGGTGCTCCAAGCCTCTTCAAGGGCTTTTCTCATGTCTGGAGGACTGGATTAAACCTGTTTTGCTCACATAATCTGTACTTCTCTTAATAGAGACTTTCACCTCTATAGGAAGTGTGGCATCTCAAACAGGATCCTCAGAGCTGTTTCTTTTCTTTCTCTACTCTTTGAAAGAACAGACTCCAGAATGGAATTCAAAGAGGGAGAAGAGAATAAGATTAAAAAACTATTTAGAAAGATGACTTACAAAATCAAAGTCATGCTTTCTTTTCTTAAATTTAGTGCTTGATATGTTTAGAATCATTTTAACATCTTAGAATTCATCCAACCAAGAGTAATAAGTATATGGATGGACAGCAGGGATAGATGGAGAAAAGTTAGTAAAGTACTAACTCTTGTAGATATACATTGTGCCTTCCCTAAAAATATGGAGTTGTATTATTGTAGGTAGAATAGTTTAACTCATTATCTTTCATGAATTCTCCATATTTCAATTGTTTGCCTTACATGTGTTGAACTCCCTATCAGTTTATTTTGTATTCTGTTGTGGTTTGTTTAGTTATGATACTTCACACATTCTCCTTCATCTGTCATTTAAACAGCAAATATCACTGAGTGTTAAAGGGCTGTGTAAAATAAAGATTCCATAAGATTAAGGAGAAATAAAGCTTTTAAAAAGGAAATTTTCAGATTAGAAGTCAGCAAGTTGGAAACACCAACCAGAGAAGAGAAACAGATGTCAAAAGAACAAAAGCAACAAATTTTCAGTGATTGACAGAACTACAGAAGCAGAGCATGCCGACTCCATTTGGTGAAGGAGAAGGTTTCAGAGTGCTACCTCTCAGTAGACTCCTGGTCATTTGCAAGGACAATGCCTCCTGATGGCTATGAGTCATCCTTCAAGTAAAGAAGGGAGGATTATGGTTCTTTTTCTGCTGTCGGAAGGTCTGTATGTCAAATGTGTGCTCTGATTAGTCAATAAATAAAACACTGATTGGCCAGTGGCCAGGCAGGAAGTATAGGCGGGATTAACAGAGAGGAGAATTGAGAGAACAGGAAGGTGGGAGGAGACACTGCCAGCCACTGCCATGACAAGTGTTGCTTGTGAAGATGCTGGTGAGCCATGAGCCACGTGGCAAGGTATGGAAATGGATTAATTTAAGATATAAGAACAGTTAGCAAGAAGCCTGCCACGGCCATACAGTTTGTAAGCAATATAAGTCTCTGTGTTTACTTGGTTGTGTGTGAGTGGCTGTGGGACTGGTGGGTGAGAGAGATTTGTCCTGACTGTGGGCAAGGCAGGAAAACTCTAGCTACGTTTTTCTCTACTGGAAAAGCAATGCCATGTGTCATGTATTACAGACAACTGTCCTGGTAGTACGCTTCACTTATCTGTGAGAGTAATCTAGGTGAAGCAGTTTCTTACAATGCTGTATAAATTAATTATTCTTACATATAAGGCTCACATACTTTAGGCATGGCAAACCATTCACATTATTCACTTAAAATAAATGGCTCATAGGTAGAATCTCATCTCATATCCTCTCTGAATTTTACTATTTCTATATTTTGAATTTTTGAATTAGGGGATTTGGTTATTGATTAAAACTTTAATGGAATCCCCACAAAAATATTTTTCTGGTTTAAAAACCTAGCACTTGAGGCTGACTTTGCCCAGAGCAAGAAGAAATTTCAGTGTACGCTATTTTCTTTTCAGAAGTATCAGTAACTTTTGAAAGGCTGTGTCTGGTACATCGGCAAGTTCAGTGTCCCAGATGAATGCATTTAATTCATTATGCAATTTCAACTAGTGATTACGGCTTATGCACAGTTTAATAACACTGTGATCATGTCCCAGCTCTCCCAGAGGTGGAGGAGAAATGCATTTTACATCCTGGTGAGATGTGACTGCATACTTTGTTTGCTTGTGACACAAGACCTCCCTGCTGGAGGTCAGAGAAGTCATAGATCAAACAGGCAGGTAAATCCAGACTCTCATCCTTAAGAAATTTGTTGGTCATTATTTGACTGTTCTTGTTGATTGCTCCTGAATATCATCTGTTCCTATGAGAATGAATAAACCAATTTGTTCACCCCTGTGACTGACAGTCCATCTCTCATGCTAATCTCTGTTTTTCTGTTCTTGATCTTAGATGCCCGACTTCTTGGCCCATTCTACATAAATTTAGACAAAGTTTCTTGTATCTTAATAAAAAACATATCTCATTAAGTACATCTTCTGATGTTGATGTTATGGAAATGAAAATGTTCAATGGATCTGTTGATGTTTTAAGTAGAACTTATGTAAGAAGTCATTAGTCTCTAATTTCAACTCAAATTCATGGCTTAAGTAAGAACCTCTGAGGTTATTTTAGGTGACATTTCTGTTGCTCATTATAAATTTTAATGTGGACATCCATGCTACTCTCAATGTCATTCCACATAACAATTTTCTAATTTTCCACCCAAAATGGATCTTCATTACTTGTCTTCAGTTATCTTTTTTATATCTCTGTAATTTTTAGCTGTAGCTTATTAATATTTAGCTCTACCTTGGTTCATATTGCTATTAACTTTGAAAAAACAAATTCTACTTCAACTAAAATGCAAGTTTTATCAAATAACTATTATTATTTAACCAAGTATTTTGTCTGAATTATCAATTTGTGATCTCTTTATTTTCTTCTTTACTAACATTTCCTAGGTTCCCTCTAAACCTATAGTTTATTTTTCCTTTTTTGCCCCAACATACATTATGTTTTCCTCCTATTCTTTATGTTGAATTCAGATCACTGTTCTTGCTGAGCAACATTTTTTTCTGACTCTGGTTCACTTTCAATCTCATATCCCAGTCTTCTGCAATGTTTTACTCATGTGTCCTGTTTATTTCCCTAACCATTCCCCATTAACACATTTCATAACCAATAACGATATGAAAGCCCTCTGTGCTCCAGAAACTCTATTGAATACCAAATATGTGTTAGTAAAAATGATAAATCTACCTCTTCTTTCATAACAAAGTGAGATATATGGAAATATGAAATAATTAGAAAGTATGATCAATGATCAATTCTGTAAAAGATATGATGAAGAGAAATGTAGAAGTGAGCAATCAGAAATTGTATGGGATAGTCAAAATGCATACTGCATGTGAAAAAAAAAGAATGTAACTATGTAGAAACATGACATGTTAAGAAAACCACATGTGCAAAGTGTCTGTCACACTAGGTTACTTTGAAGAGATGTGGAGCTGAAATCAACCCTGTGTGTATGGTGTCCCATAGAACACGAGGCTTTCACCATGGACTAGAAAACAGGCTGGGGTCCCTCCATTGTCTTGCCTATGGCAGTTCCAGAACTAAAAAACAAACCCAGTGATCTTCTGGAGCAGGTAACCTCCTCCCCCCAGGAGTAAATGGGACTAGTCAACTTCTAGGAAAATACTTTAAATTGTTCAGTCTTCCTCAACGTCAAGAACAAAAAGTACCTCAATAAATTGACCTGCTTGGCACAGTTCCTTTGGTGATGCAATTAATTACCTTTGTGAGTAACACCAGCATAAGATGTTTTCAGACTTGGAAAGGATTTTGAAGCCAATTTTCTCCAACATCTCTACTTTCTGCTGTGTGAAATCTTGTCAAGCATTTTAACTTTTGGATTTAATTCCATTCCCTTTTTAACTTCTAATCCTGTTTGAAGGCTGTATTTTCTTTACTATGTAGACAGATGATATGCTTGTACATAGTTCAGTGTAACATCTAAAAGATCTTGAATATCTGTTACTAGAAAGAAATCTGAGCAGAGGTACACCTGAGTGGAAAGATGACAAGGACAGGATAGCATCCCTGAAAAGGGGGTGCATGCACACATGTGAGCCTTTCACGCTGATGTCAGGTAGCCAATAAGAAAGCATGGGGTGAAAGAAGCCTTCCCAGGGTCGTCCATCTGTCCAAGCTGCTAGAGCAACATTGCTATGGAAAAAGTAAGAAAAACTCTGATGTAAGTTAGTAACCTCACTACCACCAACCACCCTGACTTGAGAGCTTAGGGAATCCTTGTTAATCATGAGGACTAAATATATGCTATTTCATCACAATTATCTGAGCATTCAGAGCCAAGGTTTGACACCAGATTAAAAGCAACATGCAGTGGATTGCACTAGTCCCACACTTCAAAGTTTGTTATGAGTGTCATTTGGCTTTTTATTTCTGTGTGTACATTATAGGTATTGAATTGTTTTGCTCTTTATTTTGTTATAATTTATTTATGTCCAGACATGTACTTATAAAACAGAGAGGTAAAGTGATTGGTCAAAGCTGGCCCAGGCAACTAACATCTGAGTTCAGACTCCTACTTGGCATAGTGTTCTTTCCCAAAATTCCAGTTGTCACTTAAATAGAGTCAAGTGGGAACCAAGGATCAAAGAGAAAGTTATGATAGGACAGAGCTGGGAACAAACTCAGAAGTGACAGGCTGCTAGGCTTGCCAAGCAAGAAAAAGATTAACCATAGAACTAGGAAGCACTCGATACCAGGGAAAGCCAGGTTCCTGATAATCATATAGAATTATTCCTAATTTACTATATAAGCATTTGATATACCATTTTCTGCATAACCATTTCTGTTTGCTCTCTACTTATATACTATTGTTCTAGAGAAATGTAATCAGGTTTCCATATGCATATATGGTAATAAATATAAAAATACACACAAGCTAGTTTCTTTCACTTGTTCAATACTTTAAATTATATTTAAACAATTTAAATTAAATTGCATTCTGCAAACAAGGAGAAAATAGTATTGCTGGGCCAGGTTTCTGTTGCTTCCATAGTCCTGTGGAAACAGACAGAGAAACTTAGTAACAAGCTGAAAACCTAAAAATAATATGCAGAATAACCAAGAGACAAGATCTTTTCATAAAATCAAAACCACATGTGTGGGGTCAATCCATCTGCATCCCAAAGTCACATGCTTTCAGGAGCATTGCTACAGGGAGCAATGGAGAGTAAGCCCACTGGAGAAGATAAAGACTGTAAAGTAGCCATTAGGCCTTCATCTAAAAGTTCAAGGGACCCATATGAGACAGCACTTGAACCATGGGACTGGGAGCAGTTTACCCACTGCAACAGCAGGTGAGGATAAGAGCCAATAACAGATTGAAAGCATCTCTGAAAAACTGGCCCACTGAGGTTCTCTTGCAAAACAGACCTGCACACTGAAGAAAACGGCTTCCAAGTGGAGAAAGATACAAGATGTTTGAGACAGTGAAAAGGAGGGCCCAACAACCAAAGCAGGCCAGGGGAGCCAGGAAACCTTACACACTTAAGGTTAACAGAGGAACTGGTTGTTGTTGCCTTATCCCCAATATCACCAACAACCTAGAACTACATAGAAATGTACTTTCCAGACTGAGAATTGTTGTTCACCCTTAACTCACAGAAGCACATGCTTCCGAATGTGTCGTCTGTAACAGCCATCACCTAGGTGATAGCAGCAAGTTAATTTGCCCTAGTACAGTCTCTGAAAGCAGCAATTTAGATTTCTGTTTCACTGATGTATCTTTAACCTGACTAGCACACTTTCAGGGCTTGAAGCTTTGTTGCCAACCCAATGTCAGTTATACCCTAGACCCTGAACCTTCAGGAAATGACAGGTGGCCTTAGATGAAAAAACAAACAAACAAAAACAAAATCTAGATCTGGCTTACCACCATGCCATTCTTAGTTCTCCACCTTTTTGTATCTGTTAGAAGAGCCCAGGCTTATTTTTCCAAGTTTATTATATTTTATCTAGCATGTTAGGTATTCTTTGCCAAGAGGCATTTCTCCGAATATTTACTCTGCCAAATTGCTTAACATGCAAATTGTGTTTATTTGCCATTATGTATCTAGGAACATGGCTTTAAATAGATTCTCCTAAATCAACATCACAGTCAAGATTTCTCTGAACTCCAGACTCATCTAATTACTCTCAACCCTGTTCCACACAGCCTTAGAATTTCAGTAAATGGCAATCTGAGCCTCTTTTGTTTGAGCCAAAACCTTGCTATCATTCTTGCTTCTGTGATCTGTCTCCATCCCTCATGCATTGCATCAGAAATCCTGCCAGCTCTGCCTTCTGCATGTGTCTAGAACTACATCATTCACCATCTCTTGCACTATTGGCACCACAGTCTGCAGAGAATCAGTTCCCATGTGAAGTACTACAATGAGTGATGCCTTGTTCCATTGTTCCTACCTCCACTGTCTTCTCAAGACAGCCAGACTGACAGGCGAGGCACTTGGCTTATGTTATTATATACTTAAGAAAAAGAAGGTGTAGTTGGCATATGAAGCAATTGGTTTCACTGCAGCATTTTCATGCATACACAGTTTTATGTTTTGTTCTCCCCCCCCACCCCACCCCCGCTGCTTCACCTGTGCCCCCTCTCTCCCTCTTCTTGAATAGCCTCCCCCATTCTGCTTTCAGAGCATGATGTGTGTCATTCCATGGACCAGTAGAGTTCATTTGGTTGATCTGGATGTCTAAGTAGGTGTCTCCTCCCTCTCTCATTACTCCATGTGCATCCTTCTTGACGCTGTCTAATTAGTGAAAAAGGACCTTCCCGGACAGAGAAGGGCCATTCTTCAGTCAGGTGCTCACAAGTAGCTGCATGCCCTTGCTAGAACTACCAAACTAGCTCATATCACACCTATTCTCAGAGTCCCCTGGTGGATTGTATCTTAGTTCTTCTCTAGACTGCATTGTAAGCTTCATGAGGTTCCAGATCCTGTTCTTAGTGTTTGATTCTCTGATGCCTCCACAGAACCTGTTCTTACAGCTGATTGACCAAAGTGTGGTAGAAAGGATTGGTGAATGACTGAATGACTTTTGAAGTAAATAAGATGACAAATAGATACATTCTTGCTCTATAAATTGAAACAACACATTGTAAATTCTTCTCCTTAGAGTAAGACTTTATAAAATAACAGAATGATTGAATTGAAACTGATTACAATTGAAATTCACACTGAATTCAAAAGTTTCAAGCTAAATTACTTTTAAATTTGAGTCAATAGCTTTCCTCCTGGACACTTCTCTTGGTTACATTGGATTTCTTGGGTAAAAGGTCTGCTGAAGACACACTTGGAGCATATGTATCACTCTTCTACGGACCCTTTGTAAAGTGGGAGATCACCACAGTAATGACCTGGCCCTTATCTGTGTGAGCTTAACCACCACCACCACCCCTTCCCAATCTTCTCTTTCAAGAATCAAAATTAAGGGAGCTAACCTGAAGCCTTCACTTTACCATGGGTTTTGTTCTAAAATTATATCATTAGGTTATTCTGAGCCTTTACTATTTTCATTTTCCTTATCTGCTGGAAACTCCCAAAGATCACATCCATTCTTTCAGATAATGTCCTTATATCCAATGGCTACCTTGTAGAATTAATCAGGGTTAATATTTTTTAATCTATTGATGTTTGAAATTGGAAATATCTAAATTACATCCTTTTTGCCAACTAGCGTGGTACAACTGGTGCACTGGTTTTTAAAAGTAGATATGAAATACCCTTGATTACTAGTAGTTTCAGCAAGATAAGCAGCACTAGTTGGACCCTGTGGGTTAAAAAAAAATAAACGCACAAATAGTTTCAGAAGGAGGACATGAAGTGGGAGGGAGGTGTGAGGTGCAGTCCTGTGGGGAGGTGAGCTAGAACTGACCTGAAAGCCTACTCCCTGGGGACTACCTCTCATGGTATCAGAAAGGGCTATGTCAGTGTCAAAGGAGAAAAGCAATCAATAGTCACACCCAGGGGTAAGTCTTATGAACCATGACAATTACCAGCCCAGCAACATCTTCTGAAAGGTGCAGTAGGGGCACTTTTATCTTGGCAGTAACCAACATTGTATGACTGGTCTTAAGGCTTACTCAGTCAGAAGCACTTCACAACTAATACACAAGTAAACTTGGCCAACTATCCACAGCTGGAGAGAGCGTAGAACCTGGAGGAGAACCTACTACTTCCATTTTCTTAAACCTTTATAATTTCTAAATATTCTAAATGCTTAATCTTACATTCACAAATAAGTGCAATTCTTACTCTCCATAAAGAAACATCTTTTGTAGTTGGTGGGTGGAAATTATTACAGAGATCTAGACAAAATACAGAGAGTAAGTAACCATGAGGGTGTAGTGGGTAGCCATTCCAGCTTTGACCTGGAAGTTCCAACCCCTATTGAGGCTTCAGTAAAGGTCACACCTACAAGGTGGGGCTGAGAGAGGACCCTGAAGACCCGAGATCCAGATGTGCCTTCTCTCTTGATTCCTGGACCCTGGACACTGGAGGTAGATCAAGCAGAGTTCTCCAGAGAACACCGCCGGACTGTGCTACACCTTTCCCAGACCCTACAACCTACCTAGCTCTTCATTTGTAAGTTACACCACTAAATAAACCTTCCTTTTAACTACCTTTTAACTATGTGAAGTGGCCTTAATAATTTCACCAATATGAGGGTGTCCAGCACCAACTGATACATTTAAAATGTAACCTCTACACCTAAGCTCAGGGAAAATAGCACAAGAGGGAACAGAAATAGTGTAAGAGCAGGGAACTATACTGTCAACTGCTAGACAATGTCTTCTAGAAATGATGGAGAAGCTGCACCCATGGAATCTCAACAATGTGGTTGCCTAAACATGACCTACATAATGATAACAATAGTGAATGTGCTCATGTGGATAAGAGAAATTTCACAAGGTCCCACCCTTGGATTTCACAACGTCCCACACAGCATGTGTGCAACCAATGACTGCTGAGAGAGCAATAGTCGGTTTTCTTCTGGGATAAGATTCCCGAGAGGTTATCCAATCCCAAGTCACCAACCCTAAACAAGCCGCAACACATATACATGTGAACAACAATAAATGGGTATATGTATGTATGTATGTATTCCATAGGGAAGAGCAAGTAGTGGAAATTATGTAAGTACAGAACTCATGTACAAAATTCTCAAAAAAATACAAAAACATGTTAAATAAAAGATAGGGAGAAACTTTCAAAACTGGAGCACTTCTGAGTTAAAAAACAAACTTTACAACTAGCGAGCCAGAGTGACTATCAAACTGTTGTTGATGGTATAAGGATCATGTTATGAGAAGGATGTGAAATGCTGCCACCAAGGGAGTGCTTGGAGGGATGTACATGAGATATTGTCCATCACATAGATTCTTTGTCAGAGTGTTTATCCTCTGACCTACTAAAAGTGCATGAAGTTTGTGGTAGGTTATGGGAAACATGAGTTCAATTTTCTGAAGACTCAGTAAGTCAGTTTTATCTTTATCTTCTAAGCATTCAACAAGGTACTCAAAGAACTAAATCTCCTGGCTTATCAGAAACACACTATGTAGCCAAATCCAACTTGAAAGATTCAAAATTCTTGAATGTTCTTCCTCATGAAAAAAAACCAATACCATTATATTTGGCTTATCTTGAGTTGTCTTAAACATGTTTTGTTTCTTACCAGTTAATATCTGTTATGTTTTCAGAAACTCAATATTATTCTTTAAATAAATGACTATTAAGATTCTTTTTTATTTACTTTCACTGTATGTCAATTAACTTTTACAAAAATCAAAATTATTGCAATTAATTGTTATCACTTTTGAGAGGAGCCAGATTACTATTGGGTGACTTCTTGTATTTTATATTACAAACGTTATAACATGAAGAATACTAAAATCCAATATGTTGTATTGTCTTTACTATTGCTTTTCACTGCCTGGGTTTAGCTGATATTTTGAATATTGTTTGTACATGCAAAACGTAGAATGCCATTGAGACGCTCACATAACACTTTCAATGTTATTTGATTGGAATTGAAGGACTTGGTCATGAATTTCATACAGGAAAGTGTTGCATAACTGACCCTCTTCTCCTCGCCTTTGCTGCTGAGACTCGAGGAAGTGTCACATTCCCTTTAGCAGAGTTTTCCTAATGCCACTGAATATTATGCAGTGAACAGCTGATCTCATCCCTTTCGTGGTATATTAGGAGCCACTCTAAGCCTATTAGCTAACAAACTATAATCAAGTGTTCAAGACTGCTTTTTGCCTATGGGCTGAGATTTCTCATTGTCCAATGTTACAATGTTATTTGAAATTATTTTGACATAGTAAGACTGCTTGAGCTGTAGGGTGCAGAAAGGAGCAAATTGTTTGAGCTGTGCAGATGAGAAAATACGGACTTTACTTCCTCTAGGTACCTGCTTATGGCCACAAAGGAGCCTATGTTAGTCAATACAATTTTCTCTCCTAATGCCTAATCCTTTTTATTTATTTATTTTATTAAATTTTCTATTCATTTTACATATCAACCACAGGTCCTCCTCCCCTCCCTCCTCCTGCTCCCCCCCAGCCTTCCCCAGAAACCCACCTCCCATTCCCACCTCCTCCAATGCAAGCTCTCCCATGGGGAGTCAGCAGAGCCTGATACATTCAGCTGAGGCAGGTCCAGGCCCCTCTTCCCTGCACCACGGCTGAACAAGGAATCCCACCATAGGCACTGGGCTCCAAAAAGCCCACTCATGCACCAGGGATGAATCCTGATCCCATTTCCTGGGGCCCCCCAACCAGTTCAGGCTAAACAACTGTCTCCCCTATCCAGAGAGCCTAGTCCAATACCATGGGGGCTCCACAGCTATTGGTCCACAGTTCATGCGTTTCCACTAGTTTGACTGGCCATCTCTGTATGTTTTCCCATCATGATCTTGATGTTCCTTGCTCATAGAATCCCTCCTCTCTCTCACCAATTGGACTCCTGGAGCAGGGCCTGCCTACTGGTCATGGATCTCTGCATCTACTTCCATCAGTCACTGGATGAAGGCTCTATGATGACAGTTAGGGTATTCACCCATCTGATCACCAGAGTAGGCCAGTTCAGGCATCCTCTCAACTATTGCCAGTAGTCTAAGGTGGGGTCATCTTTGTGCATTCCTGGGAACTTCCCTAGCACACTGTCTCATGAAGTCTTTGTTTATCATGATATCTCTTTCCTTACTCCCCCACCTCTGAAGACATCATGATCCCTGACCTCAAGCAATACCATAGAGCTATAGTATTAAAAACAGCTTGGTAGTGGCATAAAAACTGACACGTGGACCAATGGAATCCAACTGAAGACCCTGACATTAATCTGCACATCTATGAACACCTGATTTTTGACAATAAAGCCAAAAATGTACAATGGAAAAAAGAAAGCATCTTCAACAAATGATGCTGGCATAACTGGATGTCAACATGTAGAAGATTGCAAATAGATCTATGTCTGTCACCATGCACAAAACTCAAGCCCAACTGGATCAAAGACCTCAACATAAATCCAGCGACACTGAACCGGATAGGAGAGAAAGTAGGGAGTAGTCTTGAATGCATTGACACAGGAGACCACTTCCTAAATATAACACCAGTAGCACAGACACTGAGAGAAACAATTAATAAATGGGACCTCCTAAAACTGAGACGCTTTTGTAGGGCAAAGGACACTGTCAACAACACAAAACAACAGCCTACAGAATGGGAAAAGATCTTCACCATCCCCACATCTGACAGAGGGCTGATCTCTAAAATATATAAAGAATTAAAGAAGCTCACACCTAATCCTTACTGCATTAGATCCAGAGCACTCTATGGTTTACTTCTTTTATTCAAGGTACATGGGTATATATCTATGCTGTCTGGATTTCAGGGAACAAAAATTCAATCTGAACTTCTTATTGTCTTATGCATGGTCAGAAATAAGACCCCAGTCCTTGATGTCACTAACAGCTGTTGAGAAATGATGAGAGTTTCTCTATTCTCTTAATGAAGTCATAACCATGAAGGTAGAAGTCAAACTTACACTGGGATGATGTGAATATCTGCTGTATTTGATGGGGTTTGTGACACAGCAGGAACTTGTGACCCAACAAAACAGGCATGAACATAGAAGCAAAGAACTAAGTCTTGTCATGAGCAGCCCAAGTGTGAGGCTGGCTTTAGACAAGTCTTCATGCAGTGGTTCCAGGGGCAGGTTCTGTCCTCCTAAATACTGGACTCTTCTACCCACATTTTCTTCATTCTCAGTAGATGTTTGGCCATTTCAGCCACTGAGAAATGTTTTATACTTTTCCCACTTCAAGTCAACCCAGTGGTGCTCTTCTCTGTTAACACAAAGAGTTCTTGGCTTTCTCTGCCTATAGTTTCCAAATGAATCACTGTAGTCAGATGTTACAAACTGATAGACTTACACCAACTGATGCCCATCCTGGAGGTGAGGCCAAGGCAAACATCTAGAGCTTGACGGCTGGAGGAGTTGATGATTCCCTGAAGGAATGTCGGCTATTGGAAAATGAAGGCATCCAAGCTCCTGGATCCATTTCTTTTCTTGTTTCAGGTTAATGATATCTGGAAGTTGCCAAGTACTTTCTTGTTATGACCATAGATCATTTACCATGTGATCTGTCCAATCCACCATCTACTATAAACTCAGATGAAGCAACAAAGTGAGCAGAAAAACCTGGCTCTGGCTGCAGACCTAGTAATATTGCTGGCTATCACAAATTATAGTGACAGAGAGTTACAAGTGTCAATGAACTGAGACTTTAAATATGCTTTCTTGGTTGGTAATTAGAAGAATTTGGTCTCCATTTTCATTTTGGATGGAGAAATAAGGTCATATCCATGGTTATGAAGGTGCACTTTTATAAGATCAAGGTAAGTGTGTATAAACCAACCTAAGATTAAATGATGGCACATCTCAAGCTTTTGTCTTTGTATGTATATATAGTGTAACTGTATGAAGCATATCTTATTAATTAACTATATTCTCAGTGCATTTTGCTATGACTAATGTTTTTCTTTAGTCTTCTTTGGTATTGAAATTTCTTTAATTCTACCAATAAATTATATTTAAATTAATTTTTTGTTTTGTTTTTGTTTTTCGAGACAGAGTTTCTCTGTGTAGCTTTGTGCCTTTCCTGGAACTTGCTTTGTAGACCAGGCTGGCCTCGAACTCATAGAGATCCGCCTGGCTCTGCCTCCCGAGTGCTGGGATTAAAGGCGTGAGCCACCACCGCCCGGCAAAATTAAATATTTTTTTAAATACCAAAATTATCATGAATTTTACATATTGGGAAGATACTTTTTGCCTACTGTGGTAAGTTGGTAACTACATTTTGTGGTCTAAATCTGCCTAAAGAAAATCTATTATCTGGAAATGTATGTTTGTCTACATCCTAAGGCTTGTATATAATGCTCTGTTAAAGACCTTTCCTCCCATCTTTGTGTGTATCAGTGTGTACATCTACAAGAAAATGTGTGAGTACATGCGTGTGTCCATTAGTGTCTAGAATGGGAGACAGGTACAAAAGAAAGAAATTACTACTTTAAAAAATACTTAAAATATAATTGAAATTATATAAAGAGAACTGAAAGGTAGATTAGAAATACCTTTCTGTGGCCTTGAATGTGCTGAATACCTGAATGTGCTCAATCTTGTCTCAGAAGCTAAGCAGAACCAGACCTGGGTAACACTTGAAGAGGAGAAATCTCTTGCTCTTTGCACCATCTATCATTGTGATATTCAGAAGAATTTATTACAAAGGGGGTTTTGGTGAGTAAATGAAGTTGCCTTTTTAGTTTACTTGGAAACTATCAGTACAGTACCTTCAGCTGAAAATGTTAAAAGAAATGGTACCCCATTTTCTCGGGTTGTAGAAATGTACCATCAGAGTAAGGGAAGGATAGCATTCCACACCAGCCAAAGTGCATTTCCCTAGCATAACACACGTGGTGTGAAGTGACCCTTGTCTTTCCTGGAAGGAGCTTGGAAGATTGCTCATGTCTGCACTTGTCACAAGAAAGCCTATTTGGCCTTTTGAAAGGCTGGGGCTGTGTGTCAGACCTGTTAGGCAGAATTTGATTTCTTGAACGCAGCTCTGCTTCCCCAAAGCCACTCCTTTCCCCCCTGCGCATGCGGCATAGAGTCTTTCAATTGTCAGAAACCCCCTGCGGCATTCTCACACTGAGAGCCACAAAACACCATTATGCACATTTTATTGAACGTGTCATGAAAGCAGAGAAAAAAAAATTCCCAGAAAGCATCTCTTTATCAACTTTTGACACCCAAGAAACCTAGAAAATAAGACTGTTTTTAAGAGAGTGTCTAGAATTATTTCATCTCTCCTCACAGCTGGGAAGCCAAGTCACTGAAAGCATAGTTTTGGAATCCCTTTGCTGTATATGGTAGAAAGAGACCCCAATGGCCCTCTCTGCCATCCCGGCTTCTCCTCAACCAAGCTCTCCTTCTGGCACTGGCCCCTGGCAACACTGAACTAATGTTATCACAACATGACTTTATCCCTACTGTCACTTCTGGCAGAAAGGTCCCTCCCTCCACCTTCAGTTCAGTCTTTCACATGGTCAACTCCTGCTGATGATATAATCAGTGACTGGAAGGGACTCTTTCTCTTATGGAAGGGGAGGCTCTCTTGTCAGCTCTGGGCTCCTTTTTAGTGAGCCAAGACTTCCTTTGGTTCTCTGGAGCCACAGCTCTTCTACAAAGAATGGTGCTCTCTGGTCAATAGTTTCTTCCTGTGCCTTCCCAAGGGAGGCTTTGCCTTCTTGTGGGAAGGAGTGGGGGGAAGGTGTTGGGAGGAAAAGGCTGGGGGGGGGGCGTGGAGGAGGGAAAAGGGGGATCATTGAATGGTGTGTAAAATAAATGAATGAAAAATTTTTTTTAAATAAAAAAAGAGAAAAACTCTATCTATTCAGTGCCTTTTACCATCTTACATACTTAATTATTTCCAGGGTCCCATTGCTGATGTCTACATGTGTTAGATTTTCATCTTTCTGAGTGTGATTTTTCAAAAAGAGCCATCTAGTAAACCTGACTTTGTTTCAAGACTTTTTATCTTCTGCGTTTCTTTTCCCTAGTCCCTAACTGATTCTACATCTGAGTCATTCTAATTATGGAGATGAAAATTATATTAATTTCCCAATATTAAATTATATCACTTCTTAATCCCTAGGAATTCATGATCTACCAATGAAAGGCAGCTTTTGAAGCAACATTAAAGTGAATCTATGTGCATCCTTTAGAGGCATGTGTGCCTACACCACAGATTTACAGTAATTTCTCGCAGCTGTGTGCCTGATCAAAATTTAAAAAGTAAACACTTGATTGTCAACAAACTATGCATCTGTTTAAATGTTTAAGTTTTTAATAATGTGTTTAAAAAATAAAACAATCACAATAATTAACTTGGAAAATAGAAGGAAATAGGAGAATGTATCATTTAGCCAAGTTGAATCAGCTCACTTTTGATATGCCTAAGGCACCTTAATGATTCATCAGTAAACAGAGAACAAGTATCTGCAAAGAAGATAAAGTCCTCCTTCCTTCCCCTCCCTTCCCCCACAAACTGGCAAGAAGCATGCCATTTGCCTGTGAAGGCTTTAGACTTTGGAGCCTACAGATGGAATCATATTTTATAAATGTGTTCGAATGTTCAATTATATATATTTCCACTTGATGGCTACTGTATTTCAAGCACTCAACTGTAAGGATATGAAACAAAGTACTTACCAGCTAGCAAGAGAGTGAAATATACATGACCCAGGAAGTACCATGTATATTTTGTATAAACAGCATGCCAAGTACCATACATAGGCAAGTATAAGTGTTACAGGAATTCAGAGAAGGCCAGACTTAATTCTGCTTGGCTATTGGGAAAAAAGAGGTTTCCAGAAAGTTGCTTATTACAGTACTGACAGTCAAGCTGGCTCTAAGAGCTGAATCACAGTTCAGCAGAAACAAAGGGGGCAGGGCAATTCCAGGCACAGGACATAACCAAACAAAGGCCCAGGGAGGAAGTAATGGGAACAGGAAGAAACTGGTGAGACTAGAATGTAGAGTATGGATGGCTGATTGTAGGACCAGGGGTAGAATTGTTAAGTCTGGGTAGGGGAGAACTGTGAAGAATTGGTTACCAAGCTCTAGAGTATTTGGCTCATCAAGTGATGGAATTAGGACTTCTTTTCTAAGTATCCCAGCAACAGACCTCTGTAGCATGAATTTTCAAAGTTCTTATTGATAAAACAAACCTGGAGCCAAGTATTGGGGTGAATACTGGAAGGTCAGAGAGACAGAACAAGCCACAGCTATCTCACCTCACCAGTTCCTCAGCTGGTCCTGTTTCCTCAGACGGGAAGCCTGAGTCCTCATCCAGAATGAATCCCAACTGAACTGTGTTGCTCCAGAGCCTGAAAGCTTAACCAGTCAAATGCTTAACCAGGCCAAAATGGATCAATTTAAGATATAAGAAAAGTTAGCAAAAAGCCTGCCACGGCCATACAGTTTGTAACCAAAAAGAAAAAAAAGAAAAAAAAAAATGGCACCCAATGAGAAGGCAAGAGTTTCTACCTAAAACCTGAGAAAAGATTCTAAACGGAGCTAAAAACAGCTTCCTAATTATCTCTCTCAAATGAGCAGTAGCTTGCCAGTTTGAGCTACTGGTGCGTTCCTAGCGTGTGCACTCGATCTGCCGTATGGCGGGAATGAGGCCTCTGCAAGTGGCACATTAAGCTGCATGGTGGATTTAGCCTTTGCTACTACAAAACCAAAAAGGTTTCTGGGCTACACGCTACTTTGATAAAAGCATAGACCCACGATAGCTCCCAGAGCTGGCGGTAAAGGCACCACAGCCATGTTGGGAAGCTGAGGTTGGCGGAGCCAGCAGCCATAGCGCCATTTCAGTCTTACAAATGTTGTAGTTTAAAGCAATAGATTCACAATAAGACAGATTCAGATGGAACAAGACTTTAAATGCTTTACAATGTGTGTAAAAATGTACATAGGCTTGGAAGAGAGAGGAAAAGGAACATAGACAGTTATATAAAGAAATAAAAAGTTAAAAAAAATAAAGTCTTTAAAGAGAAAGTAAAAGTAATATAAAAATAAGCCATGTAAAGATGAATATTACACAGAGAGTCTGGATTATATTGCCTTTGGGATTTTTAACTGCAGAAAGACATTTGATTGTAAAGACTGCTCACTTAAATCAATGTGTATATATTTTTTTAAAATATTTATTTATTATGTATACATTGTTCTGTCTGCATGTATCCCTGCAGGCCAGAAGAGGTCACCAGATCTCATTACAGATGGTTGTGAGACACCATGTGGGTGCTGGGAATTGAACTCAGGACCTCTGGAAGAACAACCAGTGCTCTTAACCTCTGAGCCATCTCTCCAGCCCCCAATGTGTATATTTTAAAGGTATTTCAATTTCGAAATTTATGTCTAAGGATGTGTTGCTTTGGAAAGGAGATTCTGCTTTTGTTCCCACAGAAAGCCAGAGGCTATGGATTTGTTCCAGATTAAGATACATCAGGTTTGACCAGCCAAGACCACCTGAAAGGTCTCCGATGACACCATGGCCCAGATGATCCAACATCCAGAATGGTTTGAAGGCAACTGGCTCAGACAATACAGCCTCATGGACTATTGCATAATCCTAAAATTTTCTTTGTATCCCCATAAGATACAGCGCCCCCCCGCTCCAGCAGGAAGTAGTAAGAGAAGCTACGTCCAAATTCCCAAATTATATGTAATTTTACTTTGTTAAGGTTAAAACCTTCCTTTAAAAAAAAAAAGGGAAGTGCTGTGGGATGTTCTGTATGTCCTGTGGGAGCCTGTTCTTGGGTTCCTCATGGCTTTACCCAGCAGGTCCGCATAGAGGGTGATTAGGACCACGGGCCTGAGTGCAGGTGTCTGAGATGGTCTGCACTTGGCTGTGCTGGGGGATGGTCTGTATGTCAAGTTGCTCTGATTGGTCAATAAATAAAACCTGATTGGCCGTGGCTAGGCAAAAAGTATAGGCGAGACTAACAGAGAGGAGAAATAAAAGAACAGGAAGGCAGAAGGCCTTACTGCCTGGAGCTGCCGCCAGGACAAGGAAGATGTAAAGTACCGGTAAGCCACGAGCCATGTGGCAAGGTATAGATTTGTGGAAATCAATTTAAGATATAAGAAAAGTTAGCAAGAAGCCTGCCACAGCCATACAGTTTGTAAGAAATATAAGTCTCTGTGTTTACTTGGTTGGGTCTGAGCGGCTGTGGGACTGGCAGGTGACAGAGATTTGTCCTGACTGTGGGCCAGGCAGGAAAACTCTAGCTACAAACTTCAGTGACTAGGAAAGACATTTGTCAACAATTTATCCTTACACCATGATGTCTCTGCATCTAGTTTGCTCTGGTCAGCCCCTGAAAACTTACAGGCTGTCAGTAGTTTGTTCTGTGTGTCCATGCAACTCATGTAAGAGGACAGAAGGTAGCTCATTTCCATGGTTCCAGTAAAATACAAACTATTTCCACTAATCTAATATGACTACATTACTTAAAGAGATTCCCTTGGAAAGTGATTATTATATTTCTGTCTGAGAAGACCGAAGTTCTTAGTTCAAGTCTTCAATCTTCCATAAAAGTGAGGAGAAAAAAAAAAAAAAAACAACCTAGAGGTCCAAGCAAGTTTTTTTTTAAAGGACAAATTCTCTTTCAACACTGAGAGAAGATCTTTGGTAATGGGTATTCGAAGGCTCTTGGTACTTGGATTCTTCCTGTAGAATTAAGGGATTAAAAAGAACAGAGTCCCAGGTCCAGGATCTCTCCTTCTTTTAAGAATGACTTTATTAGTGTTATTAATATTAACTAACAATTAAAAGTTTCTCAAACAGGTCCTGAAATCATTCTGTGGCACACACTAACCTCTGAACTTGCCATCCTCCTGCATCAGCCTCTTGAGTAACAGGGATTACAAGATTACCACCAAGCCTGGCCATTTCTTTCTTCCCCATGAATAGAGCGAGGAAAATTTGGATTTCACCCACATGCCATTTACTGCTAAAGCCAGGGAAAAATAAAATGTCATGTCAGTATTGGTCACAGGCATTATATCTACGCCTTGTCAACAGCTATTCCAAAATCAATCTGTCATTTTGCCTTTGTGAGAGTTGAAACAAATTTCTTAATTCTACTTCAGCTGTGGGTTTATTTCCCTGTCACTAATAGATTAATGATTCAGACACTGCGATTGTTTTCATCCTATCACCCTGGGAATAAGGATGACAATACATGCTAATTCTAACACAATGAACATTTAAATGTGCAGGAAATTACAGGGTGACAGCACTTCATGAAGAGTTCATTCCTACCACAGTTAATAAAAACCCAGAACACTCCTCTTTCATTTTATTACAAATTTATCAATACAAAACTGTTTTATCAAACTTGGCCAGCAGATAGGGTGCATATTGATTTATTCTAGTTGGTGTGGAAAGTTCAGAATCCTCCCACAAGTATTTCTGTTGCTTTGAAACAGGACACTATTCCTTTTTGAGGATAGAAAGGCATTGCTATATTTGGTGGTCATATTATAGAGGAAATAATGTGACCTCCATCCACTAAAAATAGTCTGCTTTAACAGACTTCCTTGTAATTTCCTGAAAAGAAGATATTGCAACCACAGAACATTGGGCCTGCCAGAGAGAAAAGTACAGAAGCCAACTTGTAAACTTAGCAGAAGCCAACCAAGTGTGTCCCCCAGTGCTAGGCATTTTAAACATTTTACATCATTTTATTGGGGGCAAAACTGCAAGACTGATCAAGAATATGGAGCCCAGAGAGGTTAAAAAATTTACTTAAGCAAGTAGGTAATACCCCTGCTACTATATTTTATTTTGGTCAAAACTTTACATCAGAGAAAGACATACACTGCAAAGAATATGTGTTAGCATACATATATGAATATGTACATATACACATGCATGCATATGTGTATGCATACATATATGCATACACACGTGCATACATACATACATGCATACATACATGCATACATACATAGATTCGAAACCAAGGCCTGATTTCTTTTCATATAGAGCAAAGGGGGATAAAATAGCTTGAAAGATAGAATTACTAAATATTTTATGAGTTGAAGAAGAGCTCAGAATTCTTCCCTTCCTTCCTCAGTTTTTCAAAAAATCTTTCTATATTTATCTCAATGAAGAGTCTCTGTATCTCTGACTGGTATACAGCTTGCTAGGTGGATCAGAATGGCCTCAAATTCACAGCGATTCTCCTGCCTCTGCCACACAAAGGTTTGGCCTACAGGCATGGTCCATGAAGCCTGACTAGAAAATCTTGAATCCACACCAGCACATCAACAGAAAGTTAAGGAATTTTTTGCAAGTCAAAAATCTAAGGTGTAGAAAAATAGAGAAGCAAAGCCCAGAGAGCCTAGGGCTGGTTCCCGGCTCTGGTTGGACATCTGCTGCCTTCAGAAAGCTAGGCTCAGGGATGGTGAAGAACACCCTGAGAGAGTAGTAGTCCCATGGTAGCAATGGTCCTCTCTGCTGCCAGCGCAGGCAGGGTGCACATCTGATGAAGAGGATTGGGGTCTACAGTTCTTCACACAGCTGACTGCTGACAGGGAAGTTCTACAGCATTTGCCATTTAGTTACCGCTGCATTTAAATATTTACAAGATCAGACGTTTCTCCAGTCTATAATGCTTAGGGCATTTCCCCTGATTTTGTGTCGCCTTGTCCATGATTTTGTTTCACTATCATCTTTCCACAATGCCTTTGTTTCAGAAAACCACACTGTGACTTTTAGTTTATAAATATGTAATACTGTCCTCTAGTGAGTAGACTCATGGACCAGATAATAAGATAATAATCATCTTCCCAAGACAAATCCCCAAACAAACCGCAGGATAATGTACGTTCGAAGCTCAGGTGAACCCTAGAACCCACGGTAACACCAGCACTGCTGCCAGTGCTTCCTTAAGGAACTTCTAAGTGTATTTAACTCTCAGTTTAACTTGTAAGTTCCTTCTCTGGAAACCGACTTAGATGCAGGCAGGACGGGAATTGCTTCTACACAGGCAGGAATGAAGCGGCAGAGTCAGCTCTTACTCTAAGTCAGCAAGCACTTGGAACAAAACGTGTGTGTGAATTTGGGTGTTCTCTGCCACTTCTGCAGCACCTTCCCAAGCTACTCCTTTTCCAGTGACATCCCTACCACGGGCTTTGCCTGAGCTAATGGACCTGCTCACCTTTGAATGTTGGACTGGGCTGCGAATTTTAACCAACCTAGGGCAGAATCTCTCGCTTTGATGTGGCTTTTAAACTATTTAATTCTCTGCATGTACTTTTCAATCCAATTTAATTCAGAATATTCAAGTTGGAGCATTAACTACCAAATTTACTTAAGCAAGATAGAATATTGTCATTCTCCAAATTACCCTAAGCAAAAACCAGTAATTTAATCTTTTAATTGTCTTTTGATTTTTGTATGGATTACAAGTACATGGACCTACAAGGTGCATAGAGCTCAATAGTTTTGTGGATTTTTGGTTTCATTTTGCCTTTTTTTGTTTGTTTGTCTTATTGCTCTGATACTCATTTGTTTCGATTTTATGGAGTTGTTCGTGTTTCTTGGATTTTCTGTTTTTGTTTCATGTGCTTTGTTTGTTTGGTTCTTTTGAAAAAGAAAGAATAAAATTGAACATAACATTGGATGGGTAGGGAGGTAGGAAAGATCTGGGAGGGTAAAACATGATCAGAATATATTGTATAAAATTGTTTTCAATAAAAAAGTGAATTTCACTTATTCTACAAATTAATAATAGCTTACTTTAACTTTATCAATTAAACAATTATTTATATATATACATATATATATATATATATACTATTAATATGTGTATGCCTAGGTTTAAAGGACCTAGTGTTAGTCTTTAATGTTTTAAATGTTGCAATTTTTCAGGGCTTTTTGAACTTAATAGGAATAAAGATTTTTTTGAATGCAACTGACTTAGTAACACAGCATAGAATGATAACTAAGTAATAAATTTTCTTTCATCTATTAATCTCAGCACCCCATTGTTCTAAAATTCAAGACCAATTGTACTGAGCTTATTTTCTAGGGTACAAAAGAAGGCCATAATCCTAATCCAGGTGAACATTTGCTGTTTCTAGAGAACTGACCCCTCACCCAGATATGTACCAGTGTTCCAATTAATTATCATGGCAGCTCGTTAGTGTCACAATTGTTCCAATTTGAGTGATAAATTTATTGGTCACTCCAATATTTTAAAATGAGCTACTAGGCTCATTTTAAAGTATAGTATGCCACACAAAGACAAGAATTTAAGAATTTTTGAATACCAATGTAATAGTCATAGAAAATGAAAGCATGACATTTTCACATCTAAATGAGGTTGTTGGACAAATTTTACCTTTATTTTTTATATATACAAATCAGTCACACTATTTTTGTTAGATTCAGTGATATTGAAAACTCTTTGTTTAGTTTCCTTTCTAGCATCTTTGATAAATTTTCAGTCTAAAACATGCTGAAGAGCATAGATTAAAGAAAAATTGATAGTACTTAGAATCATATCCCTTACAGAAAATGGCTGAGGATTTTTGTTCATTAAGGCAACTACAAGACAGCGGTGGTATTGCTTCTAGGAGCATCTGTCCTGCTGTTATACCTATCATCATTACTGATCAACTCTTCTCAAAATAGAAGCTTCGGTACCTGCCTACTCCTAATGTTCCTAGGAGATGCCTGTAGCTGTTTATGTAACCACTGCCTTAATATTGCACATTTAGGCTTCTCCTTGCACTTTTCCTATTATATAACTAAATGCCTCTCCTCTTGCTTGTACAGGATATTAGTTACATTAAATCTCCTCCCAATTTTCATCTATTGCAAAGTAAGGCATACTACATGATAAACTTTAAAAAAACCATTCAGTTTTAGATAAAGTTATTTCTGTCTTCTACACTGTTCTTGATTAAAATGTAAGAGTTATTCACATATCCTTGAGGTTTTGTCTGGTTTGCTTGCTAATACACAGGGAATTACCTAGCAGACTCCTTTACCTAGCTGACCCACTGTGTTTCAGTCTCAAAAGCCCTAAGCTGAACAGCTGTCCAGCAGATTCCTCACTCTTTCCTGCATGCTGGGAAGTGTGAGTTAACACATCACCTCCCCATTTAGAGCCCTGTCCTGACCTAATGCATCCATGTTCTCTTAGAAAATATCTGTGGTCTCCTCTTGTCCTTCCTCCAGACATTGGTATTACATGCCAGGACCTCTGAAATAGCTAGCCACTGCCTATCACCAATGTGAAGTGTTTCTTGTTCATTGTTCTCAGAACTGACAAAATGTTCTTTCTGGAACAATTCTTGTTTTCAAATTACTATGTTTAGAAATGTCAGTGATTTTTTTTTCCTTTCTAAATTTTTTTTTAGTAATTACCTTTCTCTCTCCCCTTTCCTCCTTCTAAACCCTCCACTTACCCCTCCCTACTCTCCTTCAAATTCATACCTTCTTTTTTACTAGTTGTTATTGCATGCACACATGCATATGTGTAAACATATAAACTCCTAAATATAATCTGTTCAATTCATATAATGCTACCTGTATGTATGTTTTTAATGTTGACTATTTGTTATATTGAATTAATTTGTATTTCTATCTTGATGTCAGGGACCTGTACCTAACAATGTGCATGACACATACAGTAGGTTATTGACATGTGGGAAAAGGAAGCAAGGAAGGAAGGCACTGGACAACCAATTGGTGTGCTCTTCCCTGGGGAGGACCTCCTCTCCCATTCCCAGCATTCCTCAGTTGCTTATAGTTGTTGTGTAGGGTAAGGCTTGTGGTCTTCTCCATCCAGGGTGGCATGTTCATTGGTGTCATCCTTGTTGGGTTCACTTTGGACAACCATGTTGGTGAGACTCTATGGGTGTAGCTCCTGACATTACTAGGAGACACAATCTCACAGCAAACTCTGATCCTTTGGCTCTTAAAAAATCTTTCTATCCCCTCTTCTACAATGTTTCCTGAGCTTTAGATGCAGAAGTGTTTTGTAGATGTATTTGCTGAGACTGGGCTACACAGCTCTAAATTTGGATTGGTTGTGGTTTGGATTTTACTTTGTAGACAGCTCCTCATTGTCTACAAAGTAAAATCCAAAATCCATCAAAGACGTATAAATGGGCTGACCAGATGGTTCAGTGGGTAAGCATGACATCCTGAGTTTTGTCCCCTCCCCAAGATCTGCATACTGGAAGTAGAGAACCCATGCCCACAAGCTAACCTCTGATATCCACACATGTGCTGCGGCATGCATATGTATGCCTACACATATGTTAAGACACACAAAACGAAATACATAAAAACATTTAAATAAATATATAAGATGATTCCTGATACATTTCTTTTTCTACCTTGATTTTTGCCTTCAGTTTTCTAAATAACTGCTCTGGGTGTGCAGCTTCACAGACACTCCATGCTTCTGAATTTTCATTTTTGCTTTTCTTTGTAGAATTTTTTCTCCTGTCCCGCTAACCTCCTACTGAGTCTATAGGTATGAATCAAATAACAACTTCTTAGGAAAATATTGGTCTTACCTAAAATAAATGTAAATATGCTTGCTGTAATATTTGTTATATTAAATTAATTTGTATTTCTATCTTGATGTCAGGGACCTGTACCTAACAATGTGCATGACACATACAGTAGGTTATTGACATGTGGGAAAAGGAAGCAAGCAAGGAAGGACGGATGGAAACTTTCAGAAAAATGGATGAAACTGTAGAGCATTATGTGTAACTGAAGAAACCAAGTCTTACAATGATGAACACTCCATGTTTTTTTTCTGAGATACAGATCTAGCTTCTAATGATTATGTGAATATACAAGAGTGAGTATGTATAGAGGCCTGTTATCTAGAGTGGGGCCCATAAGAGGAAGAAGTGGTTCTAATGGAGGGAATTGGCGAGGACAGTAGAATACATGCAATGTGAAACTGGAATGGGAAATCTTGGAGTTGGAAGAGGCTGAATGGGCAGGGAGTAGAGCAGACAGATATGCAATGAGAGTGGTGGGGGATGAGAATCAACCAGGACTGACTATGTTTGAAAAAAAAAACACAGGGAAGCATTTTACTTCCCAAGCTAACTAAAAAGCCACATAAATTTTAAATTTAAAAATGGAAGATTAATTAGTATTTTTCATTCTTTTGTGTTGCACTAACTATTTAAATTCTAGTATGTGTTTTTAACTCTTACTTCATTTAAATTTGGAAAGATAATTTTAAAAAACATATATATTGCATACAGGTGATAAATAAAAATTTTAAATATGTTTATTGATTAATTTTATAAAATTTGCACTTGAAAAAGTATATCACTATAATTACTTATCCACGTAGACATAATTTCTAATACTGAATTGAATATTTAGTCAGGTCTGAATGAATAAAATTCAATAATATAGGGCTAATAAGATGGATCGATGGTTAAGAATATTTGTTGCTCTTATATATGACCAAGGTTCAGTTCCCAGTACCTACATGGTGGCTCAAAGCCACCTGTAACTCCAGTTCCAGGGAATCTGATGCCCTCTTTCAGCCTTCACGGGCATAAAGCATATATATGGTACACAGACACACAGAGTGGAGAAACATTCAGACACATAAAATAAAAATAAGTCTTAAAAAGATCAAATTCAATAGTATTAAAATGTTAGCTTCTAAGTTCAGTGACAGAATGTGGCTGTAGCTGCCATTTTAGATAATGGAGTTCTGGAAGTGTGTCTTGTTGTCCATCAACTTTCTTCCCTCTATTTTGTTACTCATTATCTAAATCATACTACTTGAAATAAAACAGACAATTTCCCAGAATGAATAAGTAGTGTTTTTAAATAGTCTTACTATCTGTTTTATGACTGCTTATGACATGTTACATCTTTGTTACTCTAGCCAAATACCCAGCACTCTTAAGAGAAGAATGCTGGGTTTGGCTGACAACTAACAAAGAAATACAGTCTATCAAAGTGAGGAAGCCATGGTGGCTGGAGAGTGAGGCATGGAGAGTGAGGCAGCTGGTCACACAGCATCTTCTGTCAGGAAGCAGAGATGGATGCTGGTGTTCAGCTGGCTTTCTCCTTTTTATTCAATCTAGGACACCAGCCCAGGAGATGCTGCTGCACACATTCAGAGTGAATCTTCCTCTTTAGTTAAACTTTTCTGGAAATAACATCAGAGACATGCAGAGGACTGTTTCCATGATGATTTTATAAGCAATTACTGAGATGTGTGGAACGCTGGTTAAGAACCCATATAATTAACTTGCAATTACAGGCTCCTTTATAGGTCATTGTCCTCATATTTACAGATACTCACTAGAAAACGATTAGAAAATTAATCGTGTGTATCTCTACTAACAGAATGGCCTCAAATAAATCCTAAGCCATCAACCTTAAGAAAGCAAGAAACTTATAATGTCCAATGTGGATACAAATATCTGTAGGCCTACCTATCATTGAAATATCCTAGGTATACTGGAAAGATTGGGATTCATTGATTATGAGGAAACCCTTCAGCAGTCCTATGAGATTTGAGCCAACTGGGTTGTGTGGCTCTCTCTTGTGTTGAAACCAAAACCCTGAGAGGTTGAACAAGTGTTCAGTAACTGTCTGGACAACAAGAGAACACTCAGAGAGGGGCCGCCACGCCCCTCTCCTTTCATACCTACTTACTCCATTTATTTTAATATGGAGTTAAATTTTACTTTGTGAAGACTTCTAGTTTAACAAATCCAAAGTCTGGTTCTTTAGCTAATAATAACTAAGAAGAGGATCACTACTCTGCTAGCTTCACCCAGACATACCAATTTGCATAATATGTAAATGATTTAGCTGCTGTAATTTAGTCTTCTAATTCCTACAGTGATTAGGAGAAATGTATAGTTTGAATCATAGATGAGAGCCATTGACAGGTGAGCTAGATACTACCAAAAAGGATGCAAGGAGGTTTTAAATAGGATGCATGTTGAGTCTCTCATGTGTAAACAGACAGAACTTATGACTCCATTAAGCTTAAAAAAAAGGTTGTACAAAATGTAGGTTCTTAAACTATGTTTTATTTAGATGAATTTAAATATATTTTAAAAATGAAGATTCAAGATAGTGGCAAACTTCTTCCCTAAAGAAAAAAATTTATCAGATTATATATTCAGTATAAGCAAATTTATCAGACTGTAAAATACAACTAAATCCCTGGAACTTGGTCTTTGATATTTTGTTCATTTTATCATCTTTTAAAATTCAGAAGGCCAGTATCAGACATGGTGACACATGCCTTTAACCTCAGCACTTAGGAGGCATAGGCAGATGGATCTCTGAGTTCAAGGCCACCCTGGTTTACAAAGCAAGTTCCTGAACAGCCAGGACTACATGGAAACCCTGTATCAAAATAAAATAAAATGAAAAGTAAAAAATAATTAAAAAGTCTGATGACTAGTCTTAGCTTCGAAGTCACATAACAGCAAGCTGCATTTACTCACAGGCTAAAGTTTACCAAGCTCTAGTCTAGAAAAATATGTCTTATCCAAATAGCCATAAAATAGGAAATCTTTGAGCACAGTATTGTCCACATTCTGTCTCAATTCATTATCTATGATTAAGGTCACATAAATGTGCCAAACTTGTTAGTATGACAAACACTGTTCTGTTCCTCTGGAGAATATTGACTAACACAAACTCTAGGTGGTTTTTCAACTCAGTGTTTTTCTAGGACATCTTTCAACATAATGTCACAGCACATTTTTTTTAAGGAGCTTAAACTGTATACCAAGCAAAAACAATACTAGATACTTGACAAATGTTTGCCATCTTGGGTTACATTCTTACATTCCTTATTCCCAGTAGCATGTTACAAGGTAAGCATCCTGATCACATGCCTATTAGTGGTGAAACTAAGGAACAAAAACAGTTACATTCACAGCACATCTAGTCCATAAAAGACCAAGGATGCAAATGCATATAGCATCATACTTTAGAAAACCATGACTTAGCAAACATGACTGTAAAAGTGATAAGCAGCACATGTTTTCACTTTGTAAATGATGTAGCTTCTGCTATGACTGCTTAACTGTATTGAAACACAAAAGCAGAAGCAGACCTGCCAAAAATATAGATGAATACCAGGGATATGTTTCAATAAAACTTTATTTAAAAACACAGGCAGTGAGTGGTCAAAAGAGCACAGATTCTTGAGTGGACTCTGAATTATACCAGGATCTTTCAAAGTTGGGTATCATGATCTTACAAATGGGGGTGAGGGTGGCTTGTAAAATATAGATATAATCATTCCACCTAAGATCTAATAGTCATTCCTTGCATGTTCTCACATGTGGCATGTTCTCACATCTGTGGATGTCATTTTGAGTAGCAAGTTTCCAGGTGACTATAGTACACTGCCCAGTAAACCAAGTTGTAAGAAATGATTTCTCAAGGCATATATATTATAAGAAATTATTATTTCCAAGCATTTATTGAGCAGTTAACATGTCAGATATTAAGGTAAACATTTTTCACTCAGAAACAAACATCAAATGAAAACCACAATGAAACAGAATTACTCACTTTATTCAAGTTGGAAACCTCTGTGCCATTGTTTAGATCTGATTCAATGTCATTTATCAAGTCCAGGCACTCCTGCCATCTAATTCTATAATACTCACAAGACTTGCCTCAAGCCCATCCTTTTTCACTTTTACCAGATTCTACTCCCACCAGTATAAGAATACTAAGTCTTTACCTAGACTTCTGTAATGGACTCCAATTTTCTGTGTCACCAAATATGGTCAGTGTCTTTCAAACTGTTCTGAATACAATGGTCCGAGCAATCTTTTCCAAAGTTGTGATGGTTTAACTTTCATTGTCACTTAGCTGGACTTGGAATCACCTGGGAGATACACCTCTTGGGGTGGCTGAGGGAGTTACCAAGGAGGCTTAACTGAGGTAGTAAGACCTATGCTGAGGGTGGAATGCACCATCTCATGGGCCAAGATCCTGGAGAAAATGAAATGAGCAAGGTTCTCTCTGTCTCTCTGTCTCTGTCTGTCTCTCTGTCTCTCTGTCTCTCTGTCTTTCTCTCTCTCTCTCTCTCTCTCTCTCTCTCTCTCTCTCTCTCTCTTTCTCTCTCTCTCTCCTGTCTCATATAATCCTGCCATCTCTCCTTCCCTACCATGATGGAATAGATCTCCTTCATCTATGATCTAAACTATAGCTTCCCTTCTTCAAATTGCTTTCATCCGATGTTTTCAGATGGTTCGTCACAGTAATGACAAAAGTTTAGCCCTACAAAGATCATGTTTCTCCATTGCTTTAATGTGGCTCCAATGCCATATTGAATAAAACCCATATTTCTAATGATGGCATGGAAAGGTTGTACAACATCTGGCCTCTGCCTACTTCTCAAAACCTTTTATTCACTCTGTTGCTCAGACTCACTGAGCTTTTTGGTCTCCTGAAATACATTAGGCATTTTATCATTTAAAGATCATTTATTTTATCATTTACCATTTATTACCATATATTTTTATGTGTATTATTGTTTTACCTGCATGCATGTTTACACACCACTTGTATGCCTCCTGCCTGTGGAGGCCAGAAGAGGTTGTCAAGTCTTTTGCAACTGGAGTTATAGAGGGTTGAGAGCCACCATATGGATGCTGGTGGCTTTCCAGTATCCATATGAACAGTAAGTGCTCTGAGTCACTGAGCCATCTCTCCCTAACCATTTAAGTATTCAAAATGGTGTTCTTTCACTAGAAATGCCTTATTTATATTTTCTCATGTTGTGATCATTCTGGGATATTTTTAAGGAGTCAATTTATGGAGTCTATAAATTAATTATTTATAGAGTACTTTACTAGTTTATGTAGTCAACCCATGTAAGTAAGACCTTGTATACTTAGTGCAGTCCATTGTCTCTGTGAAAATGAGAAGTATTTTAGACAAGTCTAGACCAATATGGTTATAAATGTCTCAAAACATCAACTGTCAACGTAGTAAATTGGGGTAATTTTGTTCAAAATTTGACAACACAACTACAACTTCAAAAGTTGAAATTACAACAGCAGTGTATTTTTGCAGCAACAGTAACAACAGATTACCTGGTTCTGCAATCATTTGAAAAAAAAAAAAAACATGGAAAAAATCCAGCACGATTCATTAAAAAGATGGTGACTCTGTTTAAATGTTCCTTTATTCAGAACTGTTTTAACTACTCAAATTGAAACCTCTGCTTCTTCCTCTTCCATCATATCTCACTCGTTCCTCCTCAGCACCACATCAAAAACTTGTGTCTCTTTGCATACTGCTTGTCCCCCCAAGTACATTTCACAAAAGCAGAGAGAGGGATTTTGAAACGTGGCACACCTCTAATATTTCTTAAATTAATAGTTTTTAATAAAGCTCACAGCAGAGTATTTCCTATTCTCTCTGTGAGGAGAAAACCCGCGCCTGTTTGTTCTTGTTATTGCTTCGCAAGCTCTTGGAGTCAAGCATTATACACAGGAGGCAGAGTCGATGAGCTGCCGTAAATATCTCATTTGCCATACACAACACTCTAGAATATGGCCTGCCATCATCGTGTCCATTTCATAAGTGAAGAGGCAGGGAGTGGGGTTGTTGAATCAGGGTGAAGGGCTGGTTTGGTGGAAGCATGCCTTGAATGTGAGTATTGTGTCCAATACATGTCCTGTTGACTTCTGTACAATGCTATACTGTCACACAGGTGTCAGAGTCTTCACTAGTAGATCTCTCAAAAATTCATTAGATTCTTAACTCATTATTGGCAAATTATTCATAAGTTCTGTAGAAACTTCTGTTTCTATGTAAAGTGTCACCTGTGTGCTATGTTTCTTCTTTGCATATTGGCTTGTCATTCTTTAGTTGTTCTTGAAGTACACATTGCACATGCCCCATAGAACCAAGTGTCTTGAGAATAACCCACACTAGACTCAGAGTCTGCTCACAGATATCACATGCTGTTGGAGTTCATATTTGATTTTTATTGTTGCAATTTGTTTGAGTGGTTACATGCCTCATTAGCCCCTTTTTTTTAACCTTCATTTTTGAGGAAAAGTTCATACTTAGTGTGTAATACTTCAGCTGTGAAGTATTATTATTTAATAATAATAACAAGGAAAAGAAGGTTTTAAAATAAACATTTTGTTGGTGTCTCAGAAATAAACCTCTCTACTTACTAAACCTAACAAAATTAAATCTTCTACTTGAGCAGTGAGAATGCTAGCTCTTTAACACCTGTGTATTTTAGAAACTTTGCTTTTAACAGAGCAATTGGTGCTTGGAGAGACATTAAAGAAAGAGTAAAGCTATTTAGGGTTTTGTGGCTTTTTGTTTTGGCTTGGCGTTTTGCTCTATAGAAAAGAATGAGACTCTTGGGTCAGAAACCCTGCAAAGAAGAAAGTAGGATGTCTGAATTTCATCAGGCTGAAACTGGTTTCTGTGAAGTCATGTTGCTAAGTTAACATTCAAGACTCCCCTGGGTAAGAGGCTGGTCTGCAGTGTTACCAACTGATAGAGACACATGTCCTACTTGAAGTTTGTGATAGAGTAGAAATGATCACCAATCATACAATGTGAACAGTAGTCGGTGAAACAGAATGACTTGTCTTCCTGTATTTTGTCATACTCAGCTGTCCTCTTCAAAAAGTCACCATGCCCACTGGGGTTTCTGTGTATAAAAGCAGCAGGGACAGCTACTTGTGGCCATGTTTTACCCCTAGGCCTGAAGCAAGTATGGCTTGCCCATTTCACTTCACCACTGCTTGAAAGCTACTCAGTTCCTGAGCTAGAATTGGAGCAGAAGATGAACTCAAAATTTTAGCATCATTAGCTGAAAAGAGAAGACAGGAAAGGTGTAGATAAACGTGTTCATATTTAAATACCAAACACAATAAGCAATCAACTATTTACATGATGAAGCGACGACGTACTTTTCCCAATGTGATTAGAGAGTCACTGTTTTAAGTGTGCGATGCACCTTTTCAGCATCTCGGTTTATCCACAGCTCCTCATTTCTCCTCATATCACTTATCCACACAGACTTTTGTGTGCTTTACATACCTTTTGTACTTAACTGCTCTGTATTTTAATCAATTGTCAGAAGCACCCTTCAACAAAACAAAAGATTTATTCTCATTGTATGTAGTTGAAACTAAACCTATCTTGGTTGCAATATGAAAATTCCCTTCATCTAGAATGGAAGCATTTTTCTTGTGTTCTAAGATATTACAGACTTGTTACTTGAAAGTAAGAGGTGTGTGTCTGAGTAATAATGTGCTTAAACTCAATTAAAACAAAATTACATTATCAAATGAGAAATGACATAACAGGTGGGAAATCACTTCCACGATTTGTATCCGGTACTACATGCTTAGCTGTAGACATCGGAGCATGAAATGGCTGGCTACATTGATTATTGTTTTGGATCCTGTAAGCATCCTACCCATAATTACCACAAAAGGTACTCTGCCAGAATTGTGTTGTTAAATTCTTAAAAGAAAGTGGTTCACAAAATTCATTAAGTAAGGTGTGTGTGTGTGTGTGTGTGTGTGTGTGTGTGTGTGTGTGTGTGTGTGAGAGAGAGAGAGAGAGAGAGAGAGAGAGAGAGAGAGAGAGAGAGAGAGAGGCAGGCAGACAGACAGACAGACAGACAATCACATGAAATTCAGTCTTCCTATAGCATACACATTCATACTATCTAAATGCTTCTTTTTATTATAACCTTACACAAAACAGTAACTTGCATATTTATTATGGAAACCAAGTATTTCTGAAGAATCTACTAATGCAAGTTAGTAAAACTATGTGTTTTTCTGGTGTGCAGCAAGAGATATCAGAGTGCCCTGCAGACATCGCTGATCCGTTCTATAGCTCACTGCCTCCATCAGTATATTTAGCATCCACGAGTTATTAGTCTCTTCTGGGTACTAGCTTCTACACTGATTCTATTATGAGCATAGAAATTAATATAGCATTTCTAAAGTATGTGTAGATACATAAAATTTTAAATTTTCAGGAAATCTTGGAGAAATGTGAAAGTGTAATATTAAAATTATCAGAAATCAGGGGCTATTGTAAAGCAATATTTACACATTGTAATGCTGCAGTGCAAAAAAAAAAATGTGATGGGTCATCAAGAACTGCAAGACCCAGATTCCAAAATTATACCTTTTATGAAGGAAGATTTTTTAAAAGGAAGCATTCACTTATCTCACTGGCAGGATATTAATGCTACTTTTATGTAATTTATTTTTATGCCATTCCATGTCTTGTTTCCTTTTGCAATCTACTCTGATACAGAAAGATGAGTTCAAAACAATGCGCTCATAGGTACCCACCTGTCCAAAGTTGACTTTGGTGGTCAGTTGCTTTGCCTGTGGCCTGGTCTTCCCAGAATAACTCAACCCAGGGGAGGAGGACTTGATCTAGATGCTTAGTGTAGCTAGAGTTTTCCGCCTTGCCCACAGTCAGGACAAATCTTTGTCACCCGCCAGTCCCACAGCCGCTCAGACCCAACCAAGTAAACAGAGAGACTTATATTGCTTACAAACTGTATGGCCGTGGCAGGCTTCTTGCTAACTCTTCTTATAGCTTAAATTAATCCATTTCCATAAGTCTATACCTTGCCACATGGCTGGTGGCTTGCTGGCATCTTCACATGCTGCTGGTCATGGCGGCGGCTGCAGTGTCTCTCTGCCTCAGCCTTCCGCTTCCCAGAATTCTCCTCTCTCCTTGTCCCACCTACTTGCTGCCTGGCCACTGGCCAACCAGTGTTTTATTTATTGACCAATCAGAGCAATTTGACATACAGACCGTCCCACAGCAGCTTAGCATTTAAATACACAGACACTACAGCAGGTGCTCTTTACCTAAATCTGTGAAATTTGTACTATCCATCAGCCTGTGTCTTTTCCCCAATCTGTCTGTGAAGAACTAAAACTCCGATGAATAAATAGTGCTTTAATTACCAATGTATAAATTTGAGCAGAATAATTCAGTCACAAAAAAGAATATGCTATATAAATTATATACCTTCAAAAACAGACAAAAGCATACCAAAATAATAGACATCAGAACAAAGCTTATCTTTGAATTGAACGTGAGGAGGCCTAAGGAAGCCTTTCTTATGGGAATAATATCTATACCATTGTTTTGGTGAGAGGTGCATGTATATCCTCCAGTACACTTTAAATAACATCCAGATTATTTATAAAACCTAATACAGCACAAATTTCATATACATAGATATGTAGCAAATGGGAATATAGAAATCCACATCCAGACAATATGCTAACCTTGGAAAACTCAGCCCTAAATGGGATATCTCCATCAAACTCTTCCCCTCAGGGTTCAGGGAACCCTGCAGAAGAGGTAGTAGAAAGAATGTAAGAGCCAGAGGGGATGGAGGACACCAAGAAACAAGGCCCTTTAAATCAACAGGATAAACCCCCATATAAACTCACAGAAGCTGAGGCAGCATGCACAGGATATACACGGGTCTTCACCAGAAGGGGTCCTAGAGCTGAAATGAGAAGTGGACACATGGCCCTATCCATAAGCCAGGAGCAATCCCCAATTGATAACCACGTGCAAATGAAAATTTAGTTTCCTCCAAGGGAGTCTCACTGGAAAAACAAACTACTCATAAGTGTTGGCTGCATGCATCCAGTAGATGGCCAACAGGAAACAAACTCAACAGTATCTTTGGTGGTTCCTTGTCTCTTAATGTGTCAGGGATTTTCCTTTTCTTAATTTTATCTTTATTTGATTATTTTAGTTTATATTCTCTTTTTACCCCATTTGCACATATATTATGGCTTTTGGTTTAGTGTCTTTAGTAGATTCCTGAGCATGGAAATAAGTGGGTCTCTGTGTCTATACCGGTTTCTTGTGCCTTACCTGGGGCTCTTTTTCTTCTGCTTGTTTATTTTGTCCTATTTTGATGTTAGCTTTATCTTATTTCATTTTAATAATATCCCTTAGAAGCCTATTTGTTTTCTAATGAGAGACAGGAAGGGGATGAATCAGAATGGGAGGGGGTGGGAAGAAACTGGGAGAAGTAGGAGGAGGAGAAACTATAATCAAGATATGTTAAGTGAGAAGTGTGTTTGATTGGTGATTTATTACCTTGAGGTATAACTCAAGAAAATACTAAATTTCAATGAGAACTAAAATAAAGCAAGTACAAGGAATGAAGACAAGCATGAGCCCACATACCAGATTTTTTTTTCACTTGTACAAACAAATTAGATAATTACTTAAGCTCTGAGCCAGAGACTGCTCCTATTTCATTGGGGAAAAAATGTCTTCTAATTTATAGAGCTGTTGAGGGGATTATAATAAACGGTAAGAGGAAAATTGTTATGGCAGTGTCTGAGAGTCAAATTTGCCTACAACCTGCAGTCTGTTAAATACTACCTACTCTCTGAGAATAATAAGAATTTGGGCCTCTCTCCAGTTAGTCCTAATAATGAGCTACTCTCTAACCCCAATCTTTAACAAGGTTTCTAAACAAACATGCTATTTTTTTAATTTACTTTAAATAGTATTTAGAAAAGTAATGTTCCACTATCCCAATTAGAGTGTATGTCTATAGGTGTAAGATACCTATAGGAACATAATGTCTGTTGAGCAAGAATGCTGTATTTGTTTTGTAGACAAGGATACTCCTGTTATATTTAAATTATTTGATGTAAACCTGATTCTTGGGTAGAAGTAATCATCTATTTAAATATATTTGATTAAAATTCTGAACTTGCAAATTTCTAGCATGTATCTAGTCATCTAGTCTATTCTATCTGCTGATGCCTAGTGGTGTTATATGCAAAGTCCAAGGTTAGGCTACTTTTTTATACTAATAAACCATAGTTTAGTCAACACAACTCTAAAACAATACAACTCAAACTATTTTCGGAAGTACACTTCTTGGTGCCTAGGCTTCTGTCCAGATCCTTCACTCTCTTTTTTAACACAGGAAGTAGTAAATCGTCAGATGGGAGCTGGGTCAGTGATTTCACTGTAGTACTTTCCCTGATTATTTCTAGTATACCTAAAAACACCATGTATGCACCAACAAAGTCATCCGCTCAGGGCACATGACAGGTAACCTGCACTTTGTTCGTGACTTGGAATGTCTGCGCTTATGCTTACCTTTACACACAAATCAAACATTCAAATACATCTCCTCTACAAATCATCCCATCTCAATGTTAGCTCTAGAATCAGATTATATGAATTCAGTCTCAGATACAGAAACCACCAGCTTCATGAGTTTTAAACTGGACAAGGCATTTGTGCTTGTATATTTTATCCTTTTATTTTCTCATCATGAGTTGCTTATGTATATCAGTATTTATACATAAACATCTGTGTTTTACAAATTCATATTACATATTATAGACATATACATAGTTACCTTGATTATGCACAATCCTTACCCTTAATATAATAAAATCAGTAAATAAATAAATCAATAAAACCAAATTAGAAATTCAGAAACAGAAAATTCCTTTTTATTTCAAGTTGAAATCTCCTACTTGCATAGAAATGAGAAATTCAGTCCTTGTCTTAATTAAACAGCCGAACTTTTTAAAAAGCTCTGTAACCCCTGGCTCTCCAGACCTTTCCCTGTCTTTACTGGTATCTTCTATTTTAACTTTATTTCTCAATGACCAAAGTTTTGTGTTCCTGTTCATATTCCAAACCTCATATTGATTTTTTTAAGTCCAGTTTTGGGGGTTTTTGTTTTTTGGTTTTTGGATTTTTGAGACAGGGTTTCTCTGTGAAACAGTGCTGGCTGCCCTGGAACTTGATTTATAGACCAGGCTGCCCTCGAACTCACTGCGATCCATCTGCCTCTGCCTCCTGGGTGCTGGGATTAAAGGTGCATGGTGCCACCGCCCAGCTAAAGTTCAGTTTTAAAGTTCAGGCAACCTTCAACAAAATTTGTATTCCATTCTTCAAATAAACAAAAATAATTCTAAAATTTATATGGAATTATAAGGAACAAAAATAGTCAAAACAATCCTGAGCATGTGAGATTAAAGTGCTTGATTTCAAAATGTATCAGAGAACTATAATGTCTCAAATAATTCAACACTGGTATGAAAACAGTTACTTAGATCAGGGAAATTGCACAGAGTCCAGAAGCAAACCTGGGTTTTCAAGCAGAGTGGTTCCCAATGAAGGAACAAAGAACACTTTGGAAGAAGGACCATTACTTCGACGAATAGTTCAATATCCATCTGCAGAGAAATAAAGAATAACTAAAACCAGAGGCTGAAAACTACTGGAATATAAGATAAGAATTTGTTTCAAAATTTAAATGGGAATGAATTTTTTTATACAAAACACAAAGGCACCATGAAATGGAAAAAAATAGAGAAATTATATTATATTGAATTAAACAGCTTTGTCTGAGAAAGGAAACAAGCAAGATTGTGAAGATATGACCTACACAGTGTAGAAGACATGGAAAACTGTATTTTTGGTTTGTTCGTTTTTTTTTGTTTTTCAAGACAGGGTTTCTCTGTATAGCTTTGTACCTTTCCTGGAACTCACTCTGTAGCCCAGCCTGGCCTCAAACTCACAGAGATCTGCTGGGCGGTGGTGGTGCATTTCTTTAATACCAGTACTCGGGAGGCAGAGGCAGGCAGAAAACTGTATTTTATATGAGGTTGATACTGAGAATATAAAGGTAACTTAATAAAAAACAAAAAAGCCAAATAACTTAATATTAAAAATGCCAAAGAGCTAAGCAAATATTTTTTTAAAAAAGTGAGAGACTAACAATTATAGAAAAGTACTCAGTGTTATTTGCTATCAAGCAAATGCAAACCAAAACTATGAAAACATTTTATTTTCATTTCAGAAAGACACTAGAAAAGAAGTGTCAGAGAAGATGTAGAACGTAGGGAATAGTAACCTACTATTAGTGGGAATAAAAATTCATACAGCCATTACAGAAACCAATATGGAGATTCTTCAAAGAATTAAAATTAAAACTACTCATATGATCCAGCAATTGTTATTACTGAGAATATAACCAAAGAAAATGAAATCCATACAGCAAAGGTGCATCTACACCATCATATTTACAGAAGCATTTGTATCGGTTGGCTTTATGTCAACTGGACACAGCTAGAGTCATCAGGGAGGAAAGAGTGTCATTTGAGAAAAATGTCTCCATAAGATCCAGCTGTAAGGCATTTTCTTAATTAGTGATCAGTAGGGGAAGGCTTGGCTAATTGTGGGTGGTACCATCCTTGGGCTGGTGGTCCTGGATTCTAGAAGAAAGCAGGCCAAGAAATCCATCTGGAGCAAGTTTGTAAGCAACTAGTCTCCATGTCCTCAGCATCAGCTCCTGCCTCCAGGATTCTACCCTGATTGAGTTCCTGTCCTGACTTCCTTCAGTGATGAAGAGTTCTGTGGTAATGTAAGCTGAATAAATCCTTTCCTGCCCACCTTCTTCTTCATTGCAGCAATAGAAACCCTAACTAAGTCAGCATTATTCATGAGACTAGAAGGGTGGGAGGAGGGAAAGACAGAATTGAATTGGGACCCTGAAAACCACAGTTGGGAAGAATGTATTCTGATGTTGCAGCACCCAGTAGAGTGGCTGAAGTTAAAGAATCATTTAACTCTTATTTGTTTGGCTGGATGATTTTTTTGTTTGTTTTTTGAAACAGGTTTTCTCTGTGTAGCCAAGGCTGTCCTAGAACTCACTCTGTAGACCAGGCTCACCTTGACCTCAGAGATCTGCCTCACTCTGCCTTCCAAGTGCTGGGATTAAAGGCATGCACAACCACAGCCTGGCAGAAATTGTGCAGCTGAAAAGAGCTGGGAAAGAGACCAAAACATCCTCAATACAAAGAAATGAATAAACTCCCAACTCTAATTCTATCTGTGATGTTTACACATACAGAAAATAGTACTCTGTAAATACATAAAGTCATAAAGTGTCCACATAAAAGACTTTTTTCTGTTTGTCGTAGATATTTAAGAACATATAGATTACAACACAAACGATATTCCAGGACAAAGGGCTTCCTTGATCTGAGGCTTACAGAGCAAAGGGATACCTCAGCAGCATAATTTGAGAAAACCCCTTTTTAAAAACGCATCCTGGAATCAGAGCATCAAGGTAGACTGTGTCTGTCTGTGAGCACAAAAGCCCATGTTCATACTGATATACCTAAGTCAAATATAAACCAATGACTGAAGTGCGACTTTCCTTGAAGAATACTTGAAACTAATGTGTAAGAGGAATGAGGGACATGCAAAATCATTAGACAATCTTCATAGTAAAAAATTGTTTCAAGAAAGATATATGAAGAATGAAATTTGAGAAGGGAGACTCTCATAGACACTATTCAAAGACATCTTCCCATTGCTCAAGTGTAAAACTTCCCAATAATGATACTTGAAAGAGGATATGTTAACATCTCTAGTAAATTAGACATATAAGGGGGAGGTGTGAGGAAAATGGGGGTAGCTCAGTTGGGAAAATACTTGCTGTGCAAGAATCAAGAACTGAGTTTGAGCCCAGAACCAAGGTAAAAAAGCTAGGCATGGTGGCACATGCTGGTACTCCCAGTACTGAGAGATGGGGACAGGAGGATCCCTAGAGGTTAATGATTATCCAGCCTACCAAAATCAGTCAGCCTGAGCTTCCAAAAGAGACTTTGTTCCAAAAAACAAAATTGAGAGCTGCTGAGGAACAATACTGACTTCCAGCCTCCATATGCAGCTGCGGACACACACACACACACACACACACACACACACACACACAAATTAAAAATTTGAAAAGTCATCAAAATTATGAGTCCCTTAATATGGCACATGGAGGAGACACAGCACCTTTTATGTGAATAATGAGAAAACATAAAAATTGAGCTAATTCTGTAATATAAGTGAACAGTATTAATCAAAGGTGTAAAATTGTTAAAGATAGCAAAAGGCCTAAATGTCCCACTGACCAGAGGCCAACAGGTAAATGTGATATGGGACCATTAGCTATATCCTGAAACATAGTAAGATTTGTTTCCTATTTCAGTTATAAATAAAATTATTCAATATGCCTTCAAATAAGATTATCCTAGGGCCAGTATTGTCCTCCTCAAGAAAAAAGGCCAAAGTTGGCCCCTCTGATTGTCTGTCAACAGTTGTTCATAGGATAGTGTATGCAACTCTGGATACCTTGCAAAGGTTCACCTTGTACAACCTCATGTGGACTAGGTAGAGGACCGAAAGCAAGATTAAGTCAAAGTTGAGTGCCCATGACAGGAAACAGAGAATGTGGTGTCTTTGAAAAGGTCTTAGAAAAGCATCTAAATTCGAAGCTCCCAGTGCCCTGGCATAGACGGGTCAGGTGTTGCACCTTGAGTGGTGACCACACAAATATTTTCATTTCTACCAGAGCTCATGGGTATATTACTGGTAAAATACTAATTCAGACATAGATAACCATTAGCAACCCCTGGAAAACCTGTGACCACTACTTTCTGAAGTTTTCCTATTTTTTTAGGATAATCATTTTTTGCTTAGATGTACTATATTTTTACTGACCGGATTATAACTGATATCATAACTGATACTTAGAAGCAGGTTGTTTTTAAAAAGCAAGCCCTAAAATATGTGTCCCTGCCCTAGTCTGCTTTTGTTGGTGTGGAGAACACTGATGAAACCCTTCTGGGGTAAGAAAGTGTTTATTTGGCTTATCCTTCCTTCTCACAGTTCATCACTTGCAAGAACTCAAGCATCTGAGGGAAGAAACCAAAGCACAGACTGTGGAAGAATGGTGCTGATGGTCTTGCTCCTCATAGCTTGCTCAGTTAGCTTTCTTGTACAACTTAGGACAACCTGCCCAAGGATGGTAGCATGCTCAGTGGCCAGTCTGGTAGAGACAATGTCTCATTTGAGGTTCCCTCTTCTCAGGTGCTTCTGAATTGTGTTAAGTTATAAAAACCAACCAGAAGTCATGGATTTAGAGAACATGGCTACATAGAACACAAGGATCTACAGAGATTGGGAATGGAGGCAGGCACATCAGTCAAAACACTGTCATTGAAAATTAATGATTAGATAGGTTATGGGTGGAGAAAAAAAAAACAATGACAGAGTTTTCTCCTGGAGTAATGTAGAAGATAAGAAATAGATTTCCTGAAATTGTAGATAGAGATAAACACATTACCAAGCAATATTTCTGAAAGAGCCAAATGTTTTCCTTTAATTGAATGTGACAAGATAAAAACAGATGAACTAGGAAAAAGAACTGTTGGGTTTTCAGGTAGAAAATAGAAAACACATCCAACACCAGAACTACAACTATGCAATAAAATTCTGTTGTTCTCAAACTTGCAATTCACAAAACACATTCAAAGCAAATCGGGACCTGCAGGCCTTGCCAGTACCACACATCCTCACAGTCAGATCAATACGGGGATGGGCTGTGGGTTTAAGACCAGTTCTTAGAGCCTGAAAAATACAATAGAAAACATTTCAGACTCCATCCTCTAGATAACAGAACTTCCAGGTTAAGCCTGGTGGATCCTGTCAGTTAAATAATTAAGACTTCAAGAATCACAAAGGAAAGGAACAATTTCTGTGTCCTTTATACTGGAAGAGGCTTCTAGAATTTTTAGGTAGGAGTCCCATGTTCCACTGTAGAAAAAAGCCCATGTCACATGAATTTGTAGTGGTGTGTGTGTGTGTGTGTGTGTGTGTGTGTGTGTGTGTGTGTGTGTGTGTGATGGAGCTATGACTATTTCCTTTCTCTTGTTGTGACCAAGGAAAGCACAATTAACAGTAGATATGTATTAAAAAGAAAATTCACTATATTTGCTTAAACAGAGGCTGAAAAGTCCAACAATGGCTATCTGCACATTGGGGAAGCAGAGAAACTAGCCATTGGTTGGTCCACAGAGCTGAATGCCTCTGTAGTCCTATGCTGGTACTGAAGGCCTAGAAGATTCCTGGGGAGTCTCTGGTCTTTGGTCTATATTAAGATGCCAAAGAAAATGAATCCTGACATCAGTGGAGGATAAACAAAGCAGTGGCAGTAGCAATTCCAGTAGACATACTCACCAGGAGAAAGTAAAGGCAGCCATGTAAATCTGCTTTTTCTTAGAACTTCTTCATGGCTAGGATGCCTGGGAGGGTGGTACCTACTCCATTAGAGGGAGGGTCTTATTCCATTAGTTAATCTGTTCTGGAAATGTCCTTACAGACCTACCCAGGGGTCTGTCTCTTAGCTGATTCTAGCTAGGTACTGTCAAGTTGATGATCAACGTTAACCATCACTAAATGGATTATAATTGGCTACTTATCTATCCCACAACAGTTCCAAAAAAAAATTCTATATACAAGCTCAGATCATGTGGTGAAAACAAAAGATACCTTGGCCCCTAAGCCTCCATAGATGGGATACAAAATGAGACAGCTGTTCAATTCTATGTATGGATCATTATAAGATTAAAAAGATGAGTAAGCAAGAAAACTGAGGAGTCCAAGGACCAGGTTGGATCCAGTAATGACAGAATTCATTCAGAATATAACTTTCTATATCAAGGAATATCCCTCATTCATAAGCTGGAGGAAATGGAAACATCAGTAACTGGTTTTAAGAAATGAGATGCATTAGTGGCTTTTCTGAGCTGCCTCGTGAATTTCCTGTCATCATGCTGCCCCAAACAAAGACTGTGAGTTAGTGCTCCCTCACTTTACAGAATTGTGCCTGAGGACCCCATCCATACCTGTGATTGACATAAATGAGAATATCCTATACCCTCTCTCTATATATGATTAATGTCTTTGGTGTGGGTTTGGATTCACATTTCTTTCTCTTTTATTATTTTCTGCCACTGGGTTCACCCACCAAAGTGGCTTTCAATTCTAATTCTATCACCTGTTCAGTTATTATATTTTTCAAATTTATGATTTTTTTCTACATTTTTAAATCATTAATTATTTCCCTAGTTGTTTCAACCATGTTTGTAACTTATTTACTGAAGCACTGTTGTATTTCATTAAACATTTTTATGTACTTCTGGCATTTAATCATTTTTGTATTGGTGTAACTTGACTGTATATTCTTAGAAATCATAGCTTTCCTGGTTATTGTGATGACTGATTTTTATTGTATTGTATTTACATGTGTATTATGATATAGACACTCAATTCCATAATATATGTATATAATTTCACATACACACAAATGTGTATGTATATATATGTGTATATACACATATATAACCTGGATTACTGATGATTAGGTTTTAAATTAAAATATTTCTTTAAATGTAATAAATAAATAAATGAGACAATCCTTTGAGTTCTATCATAATGGGATGAGAATTTTGGAATTAAGATGGGAGGCTAAATCACTTGCCTAGGGTCACATACTGTTAAGGCTAAAATACAAACTATGGAAGCCAGTCTCCAATGATAGTCTTTAGTGATATTTTTCCACAAGAGATGCATGTGCCATCCCCTTATCAAGAGATGGAACATGGATCTGGGAAGATAGCTCAGGGGATAGAGTGCTCACTGCACTGAACTAAGTTCTAGCTACAGCACCATCTAAAACTCCAGGCATAGTGATTCATGTCTGTCATCTGAGAGTTGGGAAGGCAGAATTCTTGGACTTCATGGATAGACTGCCTAAGCTAATGAGCAAGCCCTAAATTCCAGTGAGAGACAATGTCTCGAAAACAAGGAACATGGTCTCTGAGGAATCAGACTTTTGTTTCTCTTGCTGTGATAAAATACTGATAAAACACAGCTTAGGAGTGTAAATGATTAATTCAATTTACAGTTTCAGGTCATAGTTCATCACTGAGAGAAGTCAAGGCAGGAACTCAAGCCAAGGACTTGAAGGCCTACTTGCTATTCCATGCAGCATCACCATTAACCAAGTAAGTCAATTTGCAGCCAAAGAAGTCTAAGACAAACCACTGAAACTACTCCTTGCTAGATGACCCCTGGTCTTGCTATAATCAGCTAGCTTTTTTAATACAACCCACATGGCCAGGGAATGGGATCACTCACACTGGGCTAGGCTCTCCTGCATCAGTTAACAATCAATGCAACAGACATGCTTACAGGACAATCTGATCTACACAATTCAATTCATCAATTTAGGCTCTCCTCTCATATGACCCCTAGATTGTATGAAGGTGACAGTTAAAGCTAACCTTGACAAGAAACAAAGGTTGACCTCTGGCCTCATGGATATGTGTACATGTGCATTTGTACCTGCATGTACACAAACATGCACACATATCTACACTCATTTATACTCTCTCCCTCACACACTGACCAAGATGGGGTTTATTTCCTGTCTGTAAATCAATGAATCTCAACCTTCCTAATGCTGCGACCCTTTAATAGAGTTCCTCATGTTGTGGTGACCTCAAACCATAAAATTCCTTCATTGGTACTCCATAACTGTAATTTTGCTACTTTTATGAATTGTAATGTAAACGTGATATGCAAGACATCTGATACATGACCCCCAAAGGGGGAGCGACCCATAGATTTAGAATCACTGCTTTAAATAGGCACTAAATACATGCTAAAGTTGAGTGTAATTATGAGTAATAGAAATTGCCTTCTTACCTTTCCAAACTCAAGCATTAATAACACTAACAGTTTCCACTTTGGAGCTCTCAATACTCAACTACCTGCCACTGGATCTTTGCCACGAATATGGGAAATTTGAATACACCTCAGAAAACATAGACTATTTTTCTTACAAAGAACCTAAACAAAATGAACATTTGATTAGAAAGTGAGTAACAAATAAATATATGGTAATTTGTGAAATGAATCTCCCTAAAGTGGGTTTTAGTCAAAATATGTTAAAGCTATTTTCTAAACAAGGCTATAAGCTATTAATTAAATTTATGTTTCTGATGCTTTTACCATTATGGGAACAGCTCTTTATTCTCCTGAGAGATCTTCATACTTAATTAGTAGCTACACTGCTTCAAAGCTTTAAAGTGTTTATCCACAAGTTTGCAATTTTTATTGTCCTTTGAATGTGAAACCATGGCAACACCTGATTAAGAACTAGAATATTAAATTGGGTGCTGTACCATCTATAACATAATAAATGTTAAATAAAATTAAGGTTTAAATTCCAAATTTATAACACTCTGTTATCTTTTTTTCAATTTTTTTTATATTCCTTTGAAAAATAGCCAAGAGACCACCCAGTCTGTTACTATTAGAGCAAAATGAGCCAGGTTCTTTATATTCCTTGACAGTCTTGATGCTAAATACATCATAGTGGGAATGTTCTGGAAGAATGGGAGTCAGTTCTTCTTGGCCTCTTCTCAGACAACACCCAATAGACACAAGAGGATTCTGGAGAATCCCTTTCAGAGAGATTGCCTGCGTTTCAATTTGAAGAGGTGCTGAAAGTAGACATGTGACCTGACATTATGCTGCAAGCATCTATTTCCAGGATGACTCAGACTTGGCTTCAAAAAGTGGGACATGCTGCCAAAAACTTAACTGAGCAAAAGCCAAAAGAAACAAAATTCAAACCTAATTCAAAAGCTAATTCATGGTGCTATATTCAAGGACTAATGCCCCTTTCTACTTAACCCATGAGCCCTCTGTCCAGAGCTGATCAGGCTTTCCTCCTTAAGCGCCTTTGGCCTCCACTCCATGACACTATCTCCTGATTTTCCTCCCTCCCTGGCCAGTGGTTATTCTGTTCTTGTATTAAACTTTGAAATGGCAGAGAGCTTCAAAACTTAAAACTGATCTTGCATCTTCTCTATTACAATTAGATTACTCTAATATTTTCTGATAGTCCAAACTATCTTCTGCAGAGATATATATATACTCCTGCAACTTCCTACTGCCTCCTGGCATCTGTTCTGGGGTGTCCTGTAGGCACTTTACCTACACATCACCAAACTGATCTCTCAGGCTTTGCTTTGCAAAATGTCATCTCCACTCAAGCAAATTATTACTGTTATTCTTCCAACTGATCAGGTCAAACCATTTGGCCACTTCGTATTATTCATTTTCCTTCAGGATAGGTCTTTTGCCTTTCTATTCAGGTTGTACCTGAAATCTAACTCTTCCTTCCTATTTCAAACCAGCTACACTGATTCCCTTCACTAATGCATAGACTTTCTCCTTAGTCATGCCTTTCCTTTGTCCCCCTACAGTCCATTTTCAACATCACGTCATGAAGTTGTAAAACCCCAAGTCAGAGCTTATTAGTTTTGCTTTCAGGCCCATAGGTTCTCCATTTCACTCACTTAATAAGCTTTGCAATAATCTTCGAGGCACAGTGTGGCCTGGGACACCTCTTCTACTGCCTCCTACTACTTAGGCTAAGTCCACCTTACCCACACAACTTGCCTTGCTAGTCTTATAACTGCCAGACATCCCTTCCCTTGTTTCTTCATCCTTCCTATGTTCTGTCTCCCCTTAAATGGTTTTCTAGAACATCCTTTTTTAAACCTTTGTTCCAATACTCCTTTGTCCCAGGGCTCTCTCTGACAGTGCTGCTCCTCTCTGGAGCCCACACCACTCCTACCACTCTCATGCCACACTCTCTCTGTGAGATGGTTTAGCATAGTCTAGCATTCTACGTAATTCGCCTACTAGATTTCTGGTTTATACATTTGCTGCACTGATGTATCATACCTCCCAACAGGTATTTGGTAACTATTTACGAAATAGAGCAATATGTGAGAAAATTACAGCCAATACCATCCTAAGTAGAGAAAAGTTTGAAGCAATATCACTGAAGTCAGGAATTAGACAAGGAAGCCCAATGTCCCCCATTTTATTTTCAATGTTGTGCCCAATGTACTAGCTGGATGAGCAAGGCAAGAGAAAGAAATTAAATAGGTACAAATGGGGGGCATCCAACTAGCCTTACATGCAGATGACGTAATATATGTTAGAGATTACAAAAGTTTCACCAGAAAAGTTCTAGAAATAAGAAATAAATATATGGCAGGATACAAAATCAGCCACTACAAATTAGTAGTCTATATATACACCAACAACAACCATCCAGAGAAAGAGATTGCCAGCACACTCCTGTTTGTTACAACCTCCAAGAAAATAACACATTTAAGAATAAACCTAACCAAGGAGGTGAAGGGCCTTTACAAGGATGTCCATAAACCTCTAAATAGAGGAGAAAGGTGTTAGAAAATGTGATAACACCACATGCTCATGGATTGGCAGAATTAACATTATGAAAATTTGTCATTTTACCAAAAGCTATATACAGATTCATGACAATCCCAGTCAAAATCCCCATCTCATAATACACACACACACACACACACACACACACACACACACACACACACACCAAAAATAATTCCTAAAATTCAAATGATACTACAAAAGACACAGACAGCCAAAACAATCCTGAGCAAAAGGAACAATGCTGGAGGAATTACCATCCCAGATCTCAAGATATGTGTCACAGTCATAGTTATAAAAATAGTATGATACCGGCACAAAAGAGACATGTAGACCAATGGAATAAAATCAAAGACCCAAACATTACTACACATAACTCAACCCATTTAGTATTTGCCAAAATGCCAAACACTTATACTGGAGCAAAGAAAGCATTTTTAAGAAATGGTTCTGAGAAAGCTGGATACATGTAAGCTAAAGAAGGAAATTAGACCCCTTATCTATCACCATATGCAAACTAACTCCAAATGCAACAAGAACTAAATGTGAAATCTGTAACACTAGAACTGCTAGAAGAAAACATAGGCAGTGTCCTACAAGATATGGCTGTAGGAAAGGGTTTTCTTCATAGGACTCCTTTTGCCCAAAATGAAAGGCCAACAATTGACAAGTAGAACTTCATAAAACTAAAAAGCTTCTATATTGCTAAAAACAAAATCAAAAACAAAAAAAAAAACCCCAATCAATCAAGTGAAGAGAAGTCCTACAGAATTTGAGAGCATCTTTGCAGCTGTAAATATGACATATGATTAATATTCAAAATATATAAAGAATGCAAAAGTAATAGAGTCAAAAAATCTGATAACACATTTCAAAAAATGGCCCTAGGACATGAACAGACAGTTCTCAAAAGAAAAAAAATGGCTAATAAATATCTCAAATATGTTCCTCCTCTCTAGCAATTGGGGAAGTGAAAATTAAGACAATTTTGAGATTTCATCTTACCCCAGGCAGAATGACGAAGATAGACAAAACAACAGACAGCAAATGCTAGAGAGGATGTCGGGGAAAGGGAACCATAACATACTGTCAGTGGGATTGGGAGCTGGTGCAGCCACTATGTAGATAAGTTTGGGGAAGTCTCAAAAAGCTAAAAATAAGCCTATCATATGACCCATCTATACCACTCCTTGGTATATGACCAAAAGATGTGACATCCTACTCCACAGATACTTACCATCATTGCTGTTGTATTCACAATAGATAGTAAATGTAAACAATCTGAATGCCCTTCAACAGACAAATGGATAATGAAAATCTAGTATGCATATACTATGGAATATTATTCTAGTGTAAATAAAAAGTAAATAATGAACTTTGAAGGTAAATCAATGGAACTAGAAAAGATCATATTGGGTACGGTAACTTGAACCCGAAAAGACAAGTGTCACATGGTCTCTCTCACCTGAAACTTCTAGTTCCAAATCATCACGTGTGATTACGTAGTCTGGAGTAACTAAGAAAGCAAGAAAGGAAAAAAGAACCATCACCGGAGTGGAGGTGTTAGGGGAGCAATAGAGAAGGGAATAGCTGGGTGCAAAGTGATCTGTTGGGGAAATGGTAAAAGCGCAGGGAAGGAGATAAATGCAAAAGAAAGGGACAGAGGATAAAATAACAGTGAGGATGTCTGAAAAAGCCAAAATGAACCATATTATTAACTATTTACCAAAAATACCTGTAAACTGTGTAAGTTGATGTTTAAATAAACATATATAGTTTAAATAAAAATTTCCCATCTGGGCAGACAGTGCTCTTTGCAACAGCCAAAGATCATCTAATAAAAGCTCCAAAATCAAGCATGAGAAGCCCTATTTTGAGTAGTTAATCAGGGTTGCCCAAGAGACTTACAAAATATAAAGAATATTGCTATTGCCCTTAGTTGACACCCCAGAAGTGGAAGGCAAGTCCCTCTTGCTGCAGACATCACGCACTTCAGATCCAGGGCTCAGAGACCCCTGAGCTAGAACTGACCTGAAACTCTCCTCCCTGGAAAGACTAGATTTCATGGGACCAGAAGTTCCCATGTAAGCTTCCAAAGGAGGGAAGCAACCAGCAGTCCTCCCCAACTATGATACCTATGAACCACAGCAACAACTAGCATGGCCTGATAACATGAAAGTGCAGTAGTGGTACTCATACCCTTAGTGGAAATAAATAGCTTTCTCATTGGTCTCAAGACATGCCCAATAAGAGGGAAACCATGTCTGGTACTGGAAACGTACCCAAATGCTAAGGACCAATGAAACTATGGATCTTGAAAGAAAACCTTCAACTGTTGGTTTATTAAGCCACCACAATCCTTAAGTACATATTAAATATGTGCCCTTACATATTTAATACATAAGTGTATTCGTTCCTCTTTATCAAGGGGACTTATCTTTGCAATGGATTGAGATAATTAGAGAAAAAGCACAATCAATGTATTTGTAGTGGAGCTCTGTCCTAATAGGTGCATCTGTTACATAAATCCTGTACCTAAGACTCAGGGAAATTTATAGTTGATGAGATAGAAAGACTTTAAGAGCCAGTGGAACAGTGAGTTTGATGTGAGATTGTGTTTCCTAGAAATTTCAGAAACTATAACCATAAAATTTCATCAACATAAATGCCTAAACATAATGTGAAAATGGACAACAATAACATACATGCCAAAGGGCATGGTAGAAAATTGGGTGTGTATATATATATATATATATATATATATATATATATATATATATATATATATATCTCATAGTAATAAATGACTCCTAAGGATCAGTGCTTTCTCAACCCACATTAGAGAAGCTTTTTGCAGCAGATGGGAATAACAACTGGACTTGGAAGAGACTTGGAAGCAGTCAGCCCTAAATAGCTTGTTTTCATCTAGCTCCTCTCCTCAAAACTTAGAGTTCAACACAGAAGAAGAGGTGCCAAGAGACTCACAAAGCAGCCAACAGTCCAATCCAGTTGTGACACCTATGAACCATAGCAACAACAAGCATGACATGGTAACCCCATAACCAAAGAGGCTCTACCACCTTGCAAAAAAGCACTGTGAGCTGAGAACCCAAGAGAGTGTTTTACACTCTAATTATGATAGTACCCAAGAAGAAAGTGGCACACAGAACATTTGTCATACTGCAGCAAAGTTTGAAGTTAAATAACAGAGCAGGCACCCAACCCAAACACAGTGGACACTATGAATAAGCTGTGACATTCTAAAGAAGAGTGACTATAGTCCCTGGTAACATATTATATGTTATATTAATCACTATGTGAGGTGAGCATCAATGATCTAAACATTAATTTCCTTGATCCCATCAGTACATATTTTATTCATATATTGGAATACACATCGTGCCTCATAAATACCAATACTTCAAATCTGTAAAGTGTTAAAGGAGATAGAAACGTTAACTATCTTGATCTGATCATATACTTTATATGTGAATTCCATGCTCTCTTAATTTGTACACTTATAATGTTTGTAAAGTGGAATTGAGTGATTCCTAATTAAAAACAAGGATTTGTCTCTGTACCATCTGAGAACCAAGCCCTATTCTATCCCATTCCTTCAGCTCCCAGTGATGACCTCCAATGATACATGCTTTCTGAGCTTGCATGGCAGCTGACAAGGGCTTTTGTGGGGCTACCTGGAGATCTTCAACAAAGACCTCTGTCCACTGACTGTCCTGTCCACCAAAATTAACTTGTTTGGGGTCTCATCCTATTAGAATTTGAGTTGTCGATGCAAGAATCAATGCATATTAGTGGCTTAATGTGTCACATCATTCAAACAAACTCAAACTTTAACAGGGATCATCGGGAGACTCCACTGTACTCCGCTGAAGGAAAGTTTGTACCACAAAATGACCAGGAACTAAAGATGACTTGGTTACAGAGAAAAGATTATGAGAAGTTTTGAGAACAGTCAGGCTCCATTCTCTTGGAACTCTGTGGTCTTGGGGAAGCAAAGCAAATTCTTCAGGGTTCTGTGGTTACATGCTGTCTTTGCTACAGTGGAGATGAGCCTAAGGGAATAATGTATTCAAATGGCATGGAGTTCTCCACAACCTTAGATTGCATGGATGGCTTTGGTAGCCACAGACTTTTTGGTGACCTTCAGAGCACACTATGTGCTGCTTTCACCACTCGCATTTGGAGCTGAGCCTATGTACATGTATCAAAAATAGATTTTAAATAACATGAGTGATTGCCATGATCACAGAGGGACTATTATTAAAAATATTACTTTGATTAAAAATGTCAGCTCTGAGCAGCTTTTAATATCTCTTAACAGCACTGAACTGACATTAGTGACATTTCAATATTACTTTATAAAAGTTAGTTTTTCATTTGTATCTACATTTAACTGAGCTTTGTGCTCTTTGAATTTGTATGAGACAGTAACTTTCATAATGTTTTAGTTTACAATGAAATTCATTGGAAAATGTATAATCGACACCATATGCAATGAACAAAAGTAAATATTTTCCAAGTAGCTGATCAGCCATTTTTTAGAATTCAGAGCATGATGACATCACAATCTACTTACATAGGAAAGAATATTGCTAAATGTTGAGATTTTTCTCATTATAGATTAAAGTGCACATTTGTTTTTCACAGTTCCTCAAATTTACAGTTCAAAATTACTTTCCTTGAGGTAACTGGAATATTTTAATTTAAATTATTATTTTATGTGTATGGGTGTTCTGTATGTATTCTGTTTAGCATTGCAGAAGTATCACCCCTTGCTGTCTTTTTTTTTTTTTTTGGCTAGCTTCGGGGCACAGATAACAAATGATCCAGTGAACATCATTTATACTGTAAATAACTCTTGTAAATCTTACTGACAGTGAGAAAATAACATTGTCAAGAGGGAAGCTGGAATGTTTGGAAACAAATATTTGTAAGGCTGTGCTCTTCTTTTTGAGATGCATTGTTTCACAATATCTTCTTGGGAGCCAATTTCTTCATAATGTTAATTAGTACTTTGACATTACAAAGTACTTCCTGGTCTTTAGAGTATGTTCATACATTATTTCATAAAATCAGGGATGATGACCATGAACATGCTCTGCACAGCAGCCTGTGCACTTTGCCTTTGCCCACCCACTGAAGTGGTGGGTTGCGAAGGGAAGTGTGAACCTCCTGAGATGGAAGTATGCCATCACTTTATTGTGGTATCAAGATGTCATGGACAAATTACTGATAAATCCTTGGGTTTGTATTATCTCAAATACAAAATGTCTCCTAAAAGTCCAGTCCTTTCACCAGGTGAATACTTCGCTTCACTGTATGGCCAGCCACCACCTGGTCAAGGCAACTGATGAAGACTATAGATGAAGAGATCAGGACTTCTCAGGTTAAAAGTCTCTTCTAAACTGCTTACAAACCGCTTCAAAACTTTCTGCTCAGACACACACAGTTCTTCCATCTATAAAATGAAATGACAACAGCCCTGGTCTAAGTCCTCTGAGGAAGAAATAAAGAAATTGATGTTAAACACTCATTCAATGCTAAGAGCTGTTATCATCACATTAGCTAGCAGTATCTCCTTATAGACTTCCTTAATAACTGAGCACACACTGTATGCTTCTCTCGGTACATGCAGACCCATCACAGAGGGAAGCACTTAGAGGTCATTGATATGTTAATCCGTGGGAACGAACCTATAACGTAAAATCCAATATACACACAGGTTGACTTCAAATTCTCAGTTAATCATATTTGAAGTTATTTCTCCCTTAAGAAAGAAATTATATTCAACTATTTCACAATCTTAAAGCAAATGAATAGCAGCAGCCAGATAAAAACTCATGCCATTTTCTCAAACCTTTCTATAAATTTAAACCTAACTATATTACTATTCAAACAGTATGTCTTTGAAGAAATCTTCCTGAGCTCATCAGAACTGCACTGCTGTGGCACTGCACTCTATCATGACTGTGTCAGGCAGTTATTCAGGCTAGAGCTGGGGATTTCATATCGACAATGTGGCAGCTATTTCTTTCTAAAGGTATAATAGGGCTCACTATTTTATTAAAATGTTTCATCTTTGACAATGAAATCTAAAACTACCCCTATTTTATGAAGCCTTCATGATCAGGAGAATTCATCTCCTGAAACGAACTCTAGAATTCTCTAGTTACGTTATTAAGGATAAATTGATTTTTCTTTTCTTTTCTTTCTTCTTCTTTTTTTTTTGAGAATCTTTACCTGCAAAATGGAGACATTATTAATTCCATCAGCAGCTAACACTTCAGATTTGATTCTAGATAAAAAAGGGGAATATTCAAAAGTTATAAAACAATACACTGATATGCTACTTTCAGTGGTCTTGTTGTGTGCAGGGGCCAGTCATTTTAATATGAAAAGCCAGTTGCAAAAAAGAATGCCTTCATTTCTAACTTCTAATAAAAGTTATAAAGCACAACTCTTTACCCCACTTGAACAAGTCTTCTGGTAGCATTTCTTTTGAGAGAAAACTAAGGTACCCATGGCTTCTGGGAAAGGGATATTGTCATAAGAAAAAAAAAAAAAGAAAAGAAAAGACTGTTCTCCTTATCTTTTCCACCCAGAAGGCTAAAGAGAAAGCTGGGCTCTCCTGCTTTCTCATGCTTCTGTTTCTGCACACTGTGGGATGACTTGCTATCACTTCTGGCTTTTAAAGCCCAGAGTCTACCCTGAAGAACTGACACACGAAGAGAACTGGAAATATCCTGAACCGGTGAATAGATTCCTGCGAGTGTTTTCATTTCTCGGCCATCAAATTGAAAATGACTGGACCAGTTCAATGCTTCATTCTCTTTGGCACTGAGGTCTCCAACCTTAGGGTTCTGAGGGGTTTCTATTCATAGCACTTCAGCGGTGCATCTCCTTTACTTTGCTTGACCGAGCAATTAGTTCTACTTGTCCCCATCTTTTAGCCCAAATTTTCAGTCTTCAGCTGTAGCAAGATGGACAGCAAGAGAGAATTTTCTATTTTAGTATTTAGTAAAATAAAGCTAACCTAAGAAATAACCAGACACAAAGCACCGTTGTTTCACTGCTTTTTGAATCAGTACAGGACTTCACTGGCCAAATTGGCTTCCATTCCACAATGCGTGTGTCTTGGACAGCCATCTCTGATATACAGCTATTTAGGACTATATATAATTCATCTTTGAATGTTATATTTAAGTGTTGATAGTTCTCCAATTATAAGATATAGCAACCAGAGGTTTGGTTTACCAATGGCAGATATTGATCATTGCTCTCTGGATCAAAGTGGATTTATAAAGAAGAATAGCTGGTGATATAGCTCAGCTGGTAGCACTTGCTTGCATGTGCAAAGCTCAGAATTTGATCTTCAGCACCATGCAAACCTGATATGGTGGTGCACGTCTTTAACCCCAGCATTAGGCAAGGGAAAGTTTGGAGGGTCACAAGTTTAAGGCTATCCTTGGCTATGTTAGGAGTTTCAGGCCAAACTAGGGTGAGACTCTGCCTCAAAGTAAATGCATGATAAGGCCCATGGAGTCAATGACAGCCCAGGGAAATAAAATTTGGAAACTGGGATACCATATTTCATCCAGTTTATATGTTTCTATGCTGGTGTTTGTACAGCTCTTGGAGTAACTATATATGTCAACTTTATTAAGTAGTTTTTTAGAAATGTGTTTTTAGACTCTGTGTGGTGCCAGTTGGCTAGGTGCTTTGGCTTACTTAGGTCACTGGGAACTCAGAGGAATGTTCTCTTATGGATTTCTCTCCTTTTATCAATGTCAGCAGAGTCTGTGGATGACTTGATAGTGTAGACACAGAGGCTTATGAAAGTGGTTGCAATGATCAGTGGACATGGGCTTGTGCTCCATAGTCTAGGACTATAGGGCACCAGACCTTATGGTGGCAACAGCTGCAATCTGTGATTCAGAGTATAGAAAAATCTGCCCTTAGCTCCTTCAAGGCAATCACTGATGGACATTAAGAGTCAATCACCAATAGTCACTGTCATTGGGCTAGTATACTCAAGCCCATTGTTGTTTGATGCCTTGTAGTGACAGATCCAGACCTGGAGAGCCGGTGGCCTTTTCCAAGTCCTGCAGTAGGAGTAGAGGAAATGCTGGGGTTTGTGGCACTTAGAAATGTAGACACAAGGATTTTCCATGAAACAAGTTTAGGTGTGTTGTGGCTCACAGCTCTGGCAGCTGCAGTCCAGTAATGATGGAATTTGTATGGGGTTTTGATCGGGTGCCAGGGGTCAAATACGTGTGAAAACAGGGCTTTTTTTCTCCAACAGCTTGAATCTCAGTTCTTCCATGCCCTTGAAGTATAGGACATAGGCTGAACATTTCCTGTGGCCTAAGGCTGGTAGCTGCTATAGCTCAGATTCTACAGTTGTAAAGATGTGGGGGGAAATGAATAACAATCAAGATGATATTCTGAAATTATTAGAAGCAATTGAAATAACCGCTAGGGGAGAGAAGAAACTACTGTCTTCATTTACTCCACCCTCAATTCCCAAGTAGAAGCACCCAATTAACTGAAGCTGTACGGGGTCCACATGCCACACTGGCCAACAGGGCATACTTACACCACACTAGTCCATCTACAAGTATGGAACTAAGAAATTTAAGGAAGTGTTGAAGTGGTACTAGAACATGTAGCTGCAGAGGCTGTGCTTTGGTCCTCAACATAGTACTTGCTGAGACATTTCTAGATATCCAAACCACATCTGAGTCTCCTCTGATCGTCTGATGCTTCTGTGGGCCTAGTGTTGGTCATGGATGTTTTTGCTGCCCTGAGTTTAGTAGCACATCACAACCAACTCCCTTTTCCTTCGATCCCTGTTTCTCTCTTCCCACAGGAAATGCTGGGTGGCATTATGAGCAAGCAATGTGTAACATTCACCTAACCCATATAGTTTCTGTTGTTCTCAGTGGTTTCATATGTTCCATGAAATTTGTTCCAAAGCAGCAACAGAGAGCAGTGGAACATCTCTGGATGTTCAAAGGCCTATAATCAACAGGTGCATGTGGAGCGAATCAGACTGAAGTTGGTTTACTCTTGTGTCCATGCTGAGGACCAAGCAGCCTTGTGCATGTTTGGCAAGTTCTGTCCCACTGGATTCCACCCATGAATATTTCCTCATTACTAGCAACTGAACAGTTAAACCTTGGGCCTTGCACAAGGCTAGCAAACACTTTACTACTGAATTATGCCCTACCCTCTCTCTTTTATCTTTTTATTTGATGAACAGTCTCATTAAGTAGCCTAAGCTGTCCTTGAATTTTCTCTCTAATCCAGGAAGGCCTTGAGCTCAAGGTCCTTATATATCAGCCTTTTGAGTAGCTAGGATTCTGTGCCTGATCTGACATTTTAATATGAATGTTTTGCAACTCTCCGTGATGACTAAAGGGATATAGCACTTCCACAAGACCCCTTTCTACTGAAATTAAACTTAATGTCTATACAAGCCACAAAAGGTGATTTATTCTGAAAGAGACATTATAGTCCTGTACTGAGACACATTCACTACCCTAATAGTCAACTGCTTCTGCTAACATGGCACCCATTTCCCTATTATGTCTGTTTTTGGGTGACATCATCTGGCCCCTAGGATGTGAATACTATCTCAAGCCTCGTTTACCATGCTTTCCCTCCAACTGGCTGCATGTCATTACTCCTTGACCCTTCATCCATTCCCTAATAGCCAGTGTTAGCATCTTGTCATTTCTGCCCTCACAGAACGTATAGCTCTCTATGAGACAGTGCCCTTAGCAGCTAGGCCTGATGCCTCAGAATCAGGCTGACACAGTGCACTCTACCACCTATTAAATGTCAGAGATGACAGCCAAGTTTCACCGCTCTCCATTGGAATCTTCTCATCTCAAAGATGGAAAATTTTATGGAACTGAATTGGGGGTCATTTCTGACAGTGCTTAGCATAGAATCTTTCACATGGCAAACATCATGTGCAACTACTTTTAATGGGACAAAATACTATTGTTTTAATAAAGAAGTCCTGGTAGAGAAGAAATCAGATACAGTCACCTCTTAGTATGTAAAGCAACACATTTACACATTTGTGGTATGCCAATCTGTGTTTAAAGGGAAATAAAAGAATCTTGGCATATAGCAATAAATCTGTCAATAAATCTGGTCCCCTGTCATTTTCTATTTTTCAACCTCATTTGGCTCTATCAGTGGAGAAAATTAAATTATTTCTCCTCAAAATAAATATTGTCTTCATATTGTTTCTTAGTTGACCTTTCAATCAAGTTGCAATTTTATGCTAGCAGCTACTATAACAAAACTTAGCATTTCAAATCCAGTCATGGTGACACATGCTTGCAATCTTGTCATACTTATGAAGCAGCAACATGGGGAATCACAGAGTTCAAGATCAGCATAGTCTGGAAAGTAAGACCCAGTCTTGAAGAACTGGAGCAAAAATCTTTGAAACATTCTAGGGAGTGAGGTTTTTCACAGGCAGTAAGGGCACCCTTTCCTATCACTTGGTTTTGATGATTATTTTTCAGCACAATAGCTCGATAGTTCTTCAGTTAAAGTAGAGTGATAAGTGTTAGGCTATACCAAGTATATGGTAAAAACTAAACAGATAAAGGGCACATGGCTGCAGATGTCTAATTAGATGTCACTTTGAGATCTATCACCTGGCTTATCACACTGACAAAAACCACAACAATGAAGATATAAATGACATTGTGTCCACATTACTTTTTTCATTTAAAATGATGTCAGTAATTGCAAGAAGTAGATCAATAGAGAAACTAACTTACATGTATCAGATTTGGAAAAGGCATATCGAATTTTAACATGTAACAACTGGTACCATAGATCTAGGCTAGGCTAACTTCACAACTTAACACTTTTTAGGAAGAAAAAAAAATGTAATGTGCTTGGTTATTATTTTAGAATGTGGAAGGAGACAAAAAGGATCTTGTGCTTCTTATCAAAGACAACCAATACGTGAAATAGAAAGTTCTGGACATTTGCAATGCACACAATCAGTGAATTGAAATCTTAGGCAAAAAAAGTATTCATAGAGGACTTAATTTGGCTAAATTCCCAGGAATTGTAGAATAAGTAAAAGAAAATGAGTCCCTCCCCCTCTTGTGTGTGTGTGTGTACATGTGTGTGAGTGTGTGTGTTTCCTTTCATTGAAAGTAGATTTTTTTTCTCACATAATATATATGGCTACAGTTTCCCCTCCCCCATTAAAAATCAAAGAGGTTTCTTTGGGCTAATAATAAAATATAATAAGATATAACAAAAAATAGCATTTAAGAATTGAACAAAACCAACAAACAGAAGGAAAAGAGCACAAGAAAAAACAAGAATACAGAGATTTACTCATCTTCACACTCAGGAATCCCACTGTAATACTAAACTGAACACCATAATATATACACAAAAGCTTTATTTGCTACAGAGAAAAATTAATAATATATATACATAAACTAAATAATATAAAGCAAAAATTAAAAAATAAAAAGATAGGGCTGGAAAGATGGCTCAGAAGTTAAGAACATTGACTGCTCTTGCAGAGGTCCTGAGTTCAATTTCCAGCAACCACATGATGGCTCACAACCATCTCTAATAAGATCTGATGCCCTCTACTGGTATATGGGGAGAACACTGTATATATAATAAATAAATAAATCTTTAAAGTAAATAAATAAAAAGTTAAAAATTTTTAAAAGAAAGAAGCCTGACACAACATTACGAGACAAAGAACCACCAAAGACACCAGTGATCTAATTTTCTGTCAGTGAGGTAATGCTAGCCAATGCAGCCTACTCTAAAGAGTAGTTTGTTTCTATGATGAGATTCCTTTGGATAAAATTAAATTTTATTTTACTTTATTTGTTTTTTTTTTGTTGTTGTTATATGAGACAAGGCTTCTCTGGGTAGCCTCAGCTGTCCTGGTTGGTACTCACTCTGTAGACCAGGTTGGCCTCGAACTCAGGCATATGCCTGCCTCTGCCTCCTAGGTGCTGGAATTAAAGTTGTGCACCACCACCGTTCAGCAAAACTAAACTTTCAATTGTAAGTGACTATCAATTGGAAATTGATTCTGGATTGGCATAGGAACATGTACACTCTTCTTTCAGCTCTAGAACACTAAGTAGTAAAGATCCATAGAAGCCTTGTGAATGCTGCCTCACTCTGTGAGTTTGTATGTATTTTGTTCATTCATTTAGAGAGCTTAGTTTTCTTGGTGTCCACCATCACCTCTGGCTCTTACACTCTTTCAACCTTCTCTCCCACAGGGCTCACTGTTCCTGGAGGGCAGGGATTGGATGGAGACATCCCATTTAGGACTGAGTGTTCCAAGGTCTCTCATTCTCTGCATAATGTCTGGCTGTGGGTCTCTATATTTATTCCCATCTGCTGCAAAAGAAGCTTCTTTGATGATGGCTGAGTAAGAGATTGATCTATGAGTATAGCAGAATGTCACTGGGAGTCATTTTATTGCTACTTGGTTTTACTTAGATCCCTGAGGTATCTAGTCTTAGGTTCTTGATCACCCAAGTAGTACAGTATCATGTATGGTTTCCATCTATAGGCATGGGCCTTAAGTCAAATTAGATATTGGTTGGTTACTCTCACAAACTTTGTGCCACCATACACTGGCAAGTCTTATAGGCAAGACACAGTATTGTAGATCAAAGGGATTGTGGCTGTGTTGGTGCTTACATTTCTCCTTTGATAGCATGCAGAGTACTATCATATACCAAAAATGCTAGCATATAGGGATGAAGACTCTACATAAGCACCAGCTTCACTTCTCCATGTTCAATGAGTTTTATAGGTGTTTGCTTCAGCAATGGAGTCCTGCCATCAGTTTGCGGAGAACAATCTATAGTCTTGGCAATAGCTTGGGTTGTTTGGATGTTCCCATGAGACTCCTTTGGCCAACTACTCAATTAGGTCTAGTCCAATCCCAGTACTGGAAGCCTCATTTGGTAATAAAGAATGGCCAGTTTGGGCTAACTTTCCTTCATTATTTGGTGATATTGTTTCGATCACCTTCAAATATGTATATATTTTAGGAGGATTCTCTTGTATTAGGTTTCCTCTATACATCAAGTGGCCCTTAATTTTAGCTATTTTCCCCTGCATTTCCTCCATTATCCCCCTTCTTCCCAATCCCTCCACAGTTGATCCTCCAGTTCCAATCCCCCCAACCAATAATTATTAACTGTTCCACTTCCCTTTCCTAGAGATAACCTTCTACCAACAACCTAATTCCTTACTCTATACCTAATCTCTGTCAGTCTATGGATTGTAGCTTGGTTATTATTGACTTAACAGCTAATATGCACATATAAGTGAGTACATTTGTCTTTCTATGTCTGGGAAACCTCACTTGGGATGACTTTTTTCTACTTCCATCCTTTTGCCTTGAAAGTTCATGATGTCATTTTTAATGGCTGAGTAATTGTCCATTTTGTAAATGTATCACATTATATTTATTCATTATTCAGCTAAGGGACATCTAAGTTATTTCCAATTTCTGGCTATTATCATTAGAGAAGAAATAAACATGGTTGAGCAAGTGTCTTTGTGGTAGAATGCAGCAACCTTTGGAAATATGCACAAGAATGATAAAGCTGGATATCAAGGTACATAAATTCCCATCTTCCTGAGGAACTACCACTCTGATTTCCATAGTGGTGATACAAGTTGGAGTTTCTACTAGCAATGTTTGAATATTTCCCTTGCTCCATATCTTCACAAACATGAGCTAGCACTTGTTTTGTTGATCTTAGCTATTTTGATGGGTAGAAGATGAAATCACAAAGTACTTTTTAATTTGCATTTTGCTGTTGACTAAGGATAATCAACATCACTTTAAGTGATTCTCAGCCATTTGCGTTTCCTCTTTTGAAAATACTCTGTTTTATTCATAGTATCTTTTGCCTTAGAGAAGCTTTTCAGTTTCAGGGGGTCACATTTATTAATTGTTGCTCTCAGTGTCTGTGCTACTGGTGTTATATTCAGGAAGATATCTCCTGCACCAATGTGTTCAAGGCTACTTCTCACTTTCTCTTCTATCAGCTTCAGTGTAACTGAACTTATGTTGAGGTCTTTGATTCACTTGGACTTGAGTTTTGTGCATGGCGATAGATATGGATCTATTTGCATTCCTCTACATGCCATCATCCAGTTATGCCATCACCATTTGTTGACAATGCTTTCTTTTTTCCATTATATAATTTTGGCTTCTTTGTCAAAAATCAGGTGTTCATAGGTGTGTGGATTAATGTCAGGGTCTGCAATTCCATTCCACTGCTCTACCTATCTGTTTTTATGCCAATACCATGCTGGGTTTTTTTACTAGAGCTCTATAGTAGAACTTGAAGTCAGGGATGATGATACCTCTGGAAGTTTCTTTATTGGACAGGATTGTTTTAGCTATCCTGGGTTTTTTGTTTTTTCATATGAAGTTGAGTATTGTTCTTTTGAGGTCTTTGAAGAATTGTGTTGGGATTTTGATGGGGATTGCATTGAGTCTGTAGATTGCTTTTGGTAAGATTGATATTTTTACTATGTTAATTCTAATGATCCATGAGCATGGGAGGTCTTTCCATTTTCTGATATCTTATCCAGTTTCTAAAATCTTCACCAACTCCATATCTAACAAAGGGCTGATCTCCAAAATATATAAAGAACTCAAGAAACTAGATGTCAAAATACTGAATAATCCAATCAAACAATTGGGGTACAGATTTAAACAGAGAATTTTCAACATAAGAATCTCAAATGGCTGAAATACACTTAAAGAATTGTTCAACACCATTAACCATCAGGGAAATGCAAATCAAAACAAGTCTGAGATAACATCTTATACCCTTCAGAATGGCTAAGATCAAACACATTAATGACAGCCTCTGTTGGAAAGGATATGGGGTAAGGAGAACACTCCTCCACTACTGGTGGGAGTGAAAACTTGTACAGCCACTTTGGAAATCAATATGGCAGTTTCTCAGAAAATTGAGAATCAATATATCTCAAGACCCAGCTATATCAATCTTGAGCATATAGTCAAAGGATGCTCAACCATACCACAAGGACACTTGTACAACTAGGTTCATAACAGTGTTTTTTTGTAATATCCAGAACCTGGAAACAACCTAGATGCCATTCAACTGAAGAATGGATAAAGAAAATTTGTAAATTTACACAATGGAGTACTACACTGCTGTAAAAACAATGGCATCATGAAATTTGCAGGCAAATTGATGGAACTAGAAAAAAAAAAAAAAAACATCCTGAGTGAGGTAACACAGCCCCAGAAAGATAAACATGATATGTACTCACTCATAAGTAAATAGTAGGTATAAAGCAAAGAATAACCAGGCTACAATTCACAGCCTCAGAGAGGCTAGGTAACAAGGAAGACCCTAAGAGGGATGCATGGATCACCCTGGGAAGGAGAAATAGAAGAGATCTCCTGAGTAAACTGGGGAGTGGCGAGTAAGAGGGATGGGAACATGCGGGATCAGGTTCAGCGGGTTGGGAGCAGGCTGAAAGGTGAGAGTAATAATAGAGATGTCTTGATAGGGTGAGCAATTTGGGGGTTAAGGAGAAACCTGCTGCCAGGGAAACTCCCAAAAATCCACAAGGACGATCCAAGCTAAAATTCCTAGTAATATCAAAGGGGTACCTGAACTGGCCTTCTCCTTTAATTAGATTGGTGACTATCTTAATCATCATCAAAGAGCACTCATCCAGTAACTGATGGAAGCAGATGGAGAGATCCACAGCCAAGCACTGGGACAAGCTCCTGGAGTCCTGTTGAAGAGAGGGAGGAGGGATTATATGAGTCAGGGTGGTCAAGGTCATCATAAAGGAACCCCACAGAGACAGCTGACTTTACCTCCTGGGAGCTCACAGCCTCAGGATCAACAGCTCAGGAGTCTGCTAGAGACTATCCTAGGTCCTTTGCATATATGTGGCAGTTGTGTAGCTGGGTCTGTTTTGTGGGGCTCCTAGCAGTGGGATCAGGACCTGTCCCTGGTGCTTGAGCTGGCTTTTGGGAACCTATTCCTCATGCTGGGTTGCCTTGCCCAGCCTTGATGCAGGTGGAGAAGCTTGGTATTTCCTCAATTTGATGTGCCATGCTTTGTTGATGCCCATGGTAGGCCTGCCCCTTTTTGAATAGAGATGGAAGAGAAGTGGATGAGGAGGGAAGTAGATGGGAGGTGGGGGAAAACTGTAGTTGGTATGTAAAATAAATTTTATAAAATCAGTTAAATAAAAAAAAAAGAAAATACTGTTTAAATATGGGCCCTATTTTTAATTGGGTTATTTTTTTCTTCATATGTAGTTTTTTAATTTTTTATATATTTTGGAAATTAGCCTCTATCAGATGTGTGGTTTCCAATTTGTATCCTTTTGATTTCCTTCAGTTGTCTTATTGATCTAGCTTCAAGTACTATATTGAATAGGTGTAGAGAGAGTGATCACCACTGTCTTGTTTCTGATTTTAGTGGAGTTACTTTGCTTTTCTTCATTTAAGTTGATGTTAGCTACATGCTTGCTGTAAACTACCTTTGTTATGTTGAGGTATGTCACTTGTATGCCTAATATTTATATGACTTTTATTATGATGGTGCTGGATTTTATGAAATGTCTCTTTCTTCATCTAATGAGATGACCATGTGGTTTTTGTTTTTCATATGTTGAATTATTCCCACATCTCTAGCATGAAGCCTACTTGATCATGGTGGATCATCATATTGATGTATTCTTGGATTCTGTTTGCATGTATGTCTTAAAGAATTTTTGCATCTATGTTCATAAGTGAAATTGATTTATAATTCTCTTTGTTGGGTCTTTATAGGGTTTAGGTAGTATGGTGACTGTGACTTCATAAAACAGGTTGGGGAATGTTCCTTCAGTTTCTATTTTGTAGCATAATTTGAGGAGTATTGGCATTTACTCTTCTTTGGAAATTTGGTAGAATTATGTACTAAAATCATGTGGCCCTGGGCTTGTTTGTCAGTTTGAGAGAATTTTAATGACTGCTTCTATTTCAGTAGAGATTATAGGATGGTTTTAATTGCTTATCTAAACTTGATTTAACTTTGGTAAGTGGTATGTATTAAGAAAATTATCCATATGTTTTAGATTTTCCAATTTGATGGAGTACAGGTTTTTAAAATATGTCCTTATGGTTCTCTGGATTTCCTCAGTGTTTATTGTTACATTCCCTTATCATTTCTAATTTTGTTAATTTGGATATTCTCTTCCTGCTTTTTAATTTGTCAATCTTATTGTTTTTCTCTAAGACCCAACTCTTTGTTTCATTGATTCTTTGAATTATTTTTGCTGTTGATGTTTTGTTTCTATTTTATTGATATCAGCCCTAAGTTTGATTGTTTCTTTCAATCTACTCCTTTGGGGTGTGATTTCTTCATTTGCTCTAGAGCTTTCATATATGCTGTTAAGTTACTAGTGTGAAATCTCCCCAATTATTTTATGTAAGCATGTAGTGCTACAAACTTACCTCTTACCCCACCTTCATTGTGTTCCATAAATTTGGGATGTTGTGTATTCACTTTCATTCAAAATGAATGAAAAGTCTTTTATTTCTTTCTTAATTTCTGTCTTGACCCATTTTTGACTCAGTAGTGAGCTGTTGAGTTTCCATGAGTTTATAAGCTTTCTGTTGTCTCTATTTTTATTGATATTCAGCTTTAATCTGTAGTGATTATATAGGATGCAGGGAGTTATTGTGATTTTCTTGTATTTGTTTAGACTTGCTTTTGTGTCTGAGTATGGATCAATTTTGGAGAAAATTCAGTAGGTGATGAGTAGAAGGTATATTCCTTTTTGTTTGGATGAATTGTTCTGTAAATGTCTGTTAGATCAATTTTGGTTCTAATGTGTGTTAGCTCCAATATTTCGCTGTTTAATTTTTGTCTAGATAACCTGTCTATTGGCATGAGTGGGCTATTGAAGTTTTTCACCATTAGTATGTAAGGGTCAATATGTGATTTAAGCATAGCAGTGTTTCTTTTATAAATGTCAGTGCTTGTGTGTTTGGTGCATAGATGTTAAGAATTGCAATGCCCCTTGGTGGATTTTTCCTTTGATGTGTATGTAGTATCCTTCTCTCCTGATCAATTTTTGTTTGAAGTCTGTTTTGTCAGACATTAAAGTGGCCTCACCAGCATGCTTCTTAGGTTCATTTGCTTGGAATATCTTTTTCCATCCTTTTATCCTAAAGTGATTTTTATCCTTGATGTCAAAGCATGCATGTTTTCTGGGTACAACACATGGATGGATCCTGTTTTCACATTAATTCTGCGGGTCTATGTCTTTTTATTGGGAAATTGAAACCATTGATTTTAAGAGATCTCAATGAGCATTTTTTTTTTACTGATTCCTGTCATTCTGTTAATGTGTGGTGTGTGTGTGTGTGTGTGTGTGTGTGTGTGTGTGTGTGTGTGTGTGTGTTTCCTCTCTTTTGCTTTGCTGGTCTGTTGTTACATATTCTTTATGTTTTCTTGGGTGAAATGAATCTCTTTAGATTGGAGGTTTTTGTTTTGTTTTGTTTTTCCAGCACCTTGTATAGATCTGGATTTGTGGATAGATATTGCTTAAATTTGGTTTTATCATGGAATGTCTTATTTCTCCATAGATTATGATTGAAAGTTTTGCTGGGCATAGTCACATGGGCAGACATCTATGGTTAGGGAAATTTTCTCCTACTGTTTTGTTGAAAATATTTTTTTCTGTGCTTTTAACCTGATTTTCTTCTCCTTCCTCTACTCGTACTTAGTTTAGGTACTTTCCATAGTGTCCAGAATTTCTTGGATGTTTCATACCAAGATTCTTTTAGATTTTTTCATTTAACATTTTCTTTGACTGATGTATCCATTTCTTCTATCGTATCTTTAACATCTGAGACTGACTCTTGCGTCTCTTATATTCTGCTGTGGAGGTTGCTCTCTGAGGTTTCTATTCAAACTCCTAAATTTTTCATTTCCAGATTTCCCTCAGTTTGGATTTTCTTTATTAATTCTATTTCTACTTTAAAGTCTTGAACTGTTTTATCCATTTCCTTTCACTGTTTTCACAGACTTTCGAAGGATTTAGCTCCTCCCTCTTTAAGCACCTCTGTCATCTTCATAAAGGCTGTTTTAAGCCGGGCGATGGTGGCGCACGCCTTTAATCCCAGCACTCGGGAGGCAGAGCCAGGCGGATCTCTGTGAGTTCGAGGCCAGCCCGGGCTACCAAGTGAGCTCCAGGAAAGGCGCAAAGCTACACAGAGAAACCCTGTCTCAAAAAAAAAAAAAAAAAAAAAAAAAAAAAAAAAAAAGGCTGTTTTAAGGCCTGTGTCTTGTTCTTTAGCTGTGCTAGAATTCTCAGGGCTTTCTGCGGTAGGTTGCTGTGCTCTAGTGGAGACATGTTGTCCTGGTGTTGTTTGTGTTTTTATGCTGGTGTCTAGGTATCTGGGTTCAGCAGATTGTAATTTTAGGTACTTAAATCTGGTCTTGTCTTTGCTGGGTGGATGTTTTGTTCCTTAGTTTATGTTGGTGTCTCTGATTCTTAACAGACTGACATAGGTGTGTGTTGCCTGGTAGGAAATTCTTTTAGGATCCTGGTAGGTGTGGCCATTGGGAGTTCCATGTAAGAAGTGTCCCTAGGTATTAGGAGCTGACATTTAGCATTGTGGATGGGATGAGAAGAAAGGGCTGAGGGGTTCACAAGAGGAATGAAAGCAGGGTGTTTCACCAATATCTGTTTAGCCCCTGGGAATATGGGGAAGAGAGTGAGCAGAAGTCACAACAGATAGCATGCTACAGAGCTCAGGATGAGACTGGGGGCTTGGATATGGAGCAGAGGTGGGAGATGTACTTGCCTTGCTGGCCTATTTGCTTCTCTGGCAGACCTAGCTGGCAGGTTCCCAGAGAAAGCCTGCTGGAATTGGGTGCCACAATAACAGGATGAGTAGTAAGAAAGGTTGGAAGAGTAGGTCTATGTGATCCACTGGAGATAGAGGTTATAAATGAAGGAGAAGCCACACTAGGTTCTGCTACAGAGCTGGGGATAAGACCAGGAGGGTGAATTTGGAGGGGCAGAGGAATAGATGAAGTTCTAGAGTTAGCTGATATGATTCTCTGACCAGAATAGAGAATTCTTTATGTAGGAGTTGGCTCCTCTTGTGTACACCCAAGAAGAGGGCTCCTGAAAAGTCAGTAGACTGAGTCAAATTTCAATTCTGCCTATGAGCCAAGCTCCAGGAGGTGGACCAGGAACCTTAACTCCTTTCTTTTAATTGATCTCTATAATGACTGTGCTTTGCTATATTTTATAAATGAGAGAAGCAAAGAATGAATGAAACCATAGTCAAATTTCAAGTTACACAGATTATGGCAAAACAGATTTCTCTGGTTTTTTTCCCCACTGTATCAAGCTTTCTTCCTTTCACATCCAGATATTATGACATTTATTTATTGATATATAACTCTGATTTTATGTGAATGGAAATAAAAATAAATATAAAAATGTATATGTAGCTACCATTCACCATCTTATTCTAGTTTCCAAAGGAAACTTTTTGACAAATTATAGAAGATAGATAGATAGATAGATAGATAGATAGATAGATAGATAGATAGATAGATAGATAGATATAGATAGATGATAGATAGATAGATGATAGATAGATAGACCATATATATATATATATATATATATATATATATATATATATGCATGTATGCAAAATCATTTGAGGCAGGGTCTTCCTCTGTAGTCCAAGCTTACCTTGAACTTCTGATCCTCCTACTTCTGCCTTGGGCTCTTGAGCACTGAGATAAGTATATATTAACTTGCCAAGATTAAAAAAAAATAACTTCAATGGATACATCTATATGATCAACAAGTTAAAGTAATAAAGTACACACAGAAGTCTTGCTCCATGCCTTCATTTTCTACATAATACCAAATCCCCCATTCTAGATAATCACATTAGTAAAGTCTTACTTGTTTTTCTGTTTTTCATTAACACAAGAAAATGCAAATATATACCCCTTTCCATTATTTCATATTATCTATGCACCTAGTCTTTTCATTAGTGTGTCTGAGAAATCCTCCTATATCTTGACACTTTGTTGTCATTCTTACATTTGTATAACATTCTTTCTTGTGGATGCCATGATTGACTTAATAAATACTGTTCAGCTCTTGCTCTGAAATTTTGCTATTAAAAAGTCATTGTAATAAGTCGTCTTATACATCCATAATTTCTTCATAGTGCTACATTTGTTCACAGGAAGATGACTAGGTCTAAGGTAAGTGCAACTGAAAATCCAACTGATACTGTCAATCTCCCTGCTACAGAGACTTTAGCATTTTGTGTGTCTACCACTAAGACTGAGAGAACCTCTGTTTCCACAAACTTGATGAGAACACATGTTCTCATATTTGCAGGGTTTTTACAACTTGATACATAAAAATGAAATTCTCACTGAATTTTCTGTTTCTTTACAAAAGGTAATTCTTCTTGAATGTCTTCCTCATAAAATACAGAGTCATCTGTATTTTATCTATGTTAATTACCTGTCCATGTATTTTGATTCCTTTCTATTGTATTTGTTGATCTTTTTCTCATCTAGGGCTGCTTTGTAAACTAGAGAAATTAGTCGTTTTGTCAAGGATATCAGGAAATACATATGTATTTTTTTGCCTTTTTTAAGAATGTATTATTACTACATAAAAGTGTGTTTTGTGCTGGTATATATGCAGAGTTGTCAAGTTCATCATCTTTTCTCTTATAATTTCTAAATTTTAAGCTATAATTATGCCTTTCATATTGCACTTTTTTCTTAACTTTCTTTTTGTTTATTCTCTGTGTCTTCCACATCATGCCCTTTGACCCCACCCATCTCCTGCCTTCCCATATTGCATGATTTTAAAGGATGTTTCTCATGTTTCTTCTAGGCAGCTATGATAAAAAAAATTATATCTCAAGATATAAACAGTGACAGCAACAGTAGCTGAGTGAAAGTTTAATTCTGTGTACACTGAGGACCCCCAGGGTATCAGAACAACAAGGGTTTGGACTGTCTTTGAAGTGGCTGTAGCCTGTTGGTAAGTGATTAGAAAGCAGACTGTTCAGAACCCAGGCATGGGGTGCTCAGACCAACACAATGGCATAAGTTTTTCCTGGAAGAGAGGAGGTTGCTTTTTAACTCTACGGATGGATTAATTTTGAAAAATAACTAAATCAGCCACACATGAAATGCATACAAACTGATCAGTGGACAGTTTTGTTTGTGTACTTATTCAAAATATTGACCTCACATGATGCATATAAATATAAACGGACATGGGATGAATGATAGTATTATAACTTGGCTCATGGCTGGAAAGTTACTCCAAAGCCATTTGGTACATGTCTTTTGCTGATTGTGACATCTGTGCATTGTTTCTGATTTGGATTTTTTTTTTTTTTAGTTCCCTTCTGTGGAACAAGTGGCAGCCCTTTTGTGCCATCTATTCTCTTTGGAGCTTTTATTTGCTTTTTTTAACTAGTGGAAATTTATGATCAGTAACGAAATTTATTTGAGCCAACCCACAGAGAGAGGACAATTAGATGCTCTCATCTCACTGATCAACCCTTTCTGCCCACCATGAGTGATAGGAGCATGAACTGAAATGAGTTAGCTGGTGGAGAAAACTAATTTGTGGGAAACAGGAAGCAAAACCAGAGACATGAGTGCCACAGTGCCTAGAATATCCAAGGAGAGACGGATCATCTGGCTCCTCAGCTCCCTCCCTGCTCTCTTCAGAATTAGGGCTTTTCTCTGCTCCAAAGCATATCTCAAGCTACTTTCAGAGATTTTTCATATGCATCAAGTTCCTCTCCTTGTTTCACCACCCTACTTATTGCCTGCTCAAATATATTTATATCTGTACTTATCTCATGCTCTATAATGGCCATGTTTGCTGACTTTGTTCCCTTTTTCACTAGCTTCTCTTCATTTCATGCTAATTCTGTGCTGGGGTGACAGAGTGCCTGCCTTTCTGTGTCCCAGCACCTAGAACAGTGCTTGACGCATAGTGCACAGTAAGACACCTGTGTGAACAAGCACTGGGTAGTGTAGCCACATGCCTTCCCCAATGAGACACACTCCTCACTAGGAGCAAGATCCCACCCCCAGGTAATTGTCACAAAGTCTGATACAATCTGGTTCATCAAAGCAGGTTGTGATAAAAAACTGTCATTCTGGTATTAGTTTTATATTTTTAAAATAATTTTATTTTTTAAGATTACAATACAATTATATAATTTCCTCCTCTTTGCTCTCTCCAAACCCTCCCATGTATACCCCAACCTTGCTCTTTTCAAATTCATTGCATGTTTTTCTTTAGTTGTTATTATGTACACATATATGTGTGTGTGTGAATATATATAATTTAAGAACACACACATATATAATTTTTTTCAGGCTGACCATTTGGTATTGAAGAACCAATTGGTTTCCTATTCTTTACATTGTTTATAGGAGATCCTGAAATAGAAGCCCATGGGTTAGTGAAATCCACCCAAAGTGGTATGTGGCAATTAGTAAATGTAGGTTTTTCTTCAATTTATCTCCTAACCTAGTGAAAAGAGTTCAATAGGAGACAGGTCTTATTCTGTGAGTAACAAGCAGCATTTAATTACAGCAGACAGAATGGGAGCAAAGTCATTTCCACTGAAGTTACCTGAATTCTCCAGTGGTGCCTCCCATTTAATTGCTGTCCGCTGGCAGAACAGACTGGGGGAACAGATCTGAGGATCCTGCTGCGGCTGGGTTTTATACAAAGATATGGGAGTTCTACTCATATTTTGAAGGCCCCAGTTTATCATGACTGTAGTTGTAGGGAAATTTCTTTGAAGTAGATTACTTGTGTTGTTTAAAATAATAAATGTAGAGGCACAATTAATGTTTTTAAATATTCTCATACCACACACCAAATGAGAATAGTCTCCTTGATTAGTATTTACATTTGGAAAGAGACAAGACAAAATTGCAGTTGCAGAGATGACAGTTATTTGGACAGATTGTAAAAATAAAGTTTTTCAAAATTGATGCTAAATATTTGTTAGGTTTAATTTATAGGGAATATTAAAGGGGTGATACAAAATGACTCATGAATTATGAATCCTCCTACCGTGAAGATCTAATTTTGCAGGTGGCTTCCCAGGCCGTCTGTAGGAATAAAAATAACAACTGGTCAGGTGGACAGGTTAAGAGTAGTGGATCAGAAAATCCCCCTGTTAAAACTATGTTTTTATTTATTACTTGTTGTTTCTCCAATGTGCATTTGTAGTTTTCCTTTTATGAGTGTATATGTGTTAGATGTGTGTGTCCATGGAAATGACTATTTCCAGGTCCCTCCCCACCAATGTCAGGCTTGCAAGCATGGACCATCATTCCAAGTTTGCTTGCTTGCTTTCTGTTCAGGCTAGGTTTTGTCAACTTGACACAAGCCAGGGACATCTGGGAAAAAGGAACTTCAATTGAGAAAATGCCTGTATTAGACTGGTCTATGAGCATGTCTGTAGGACATTTTCTTAATTAAGTGATTGATGTGGCCAGACCCAGTTTGTTATGGTTGGTGCCATCCCTGGGCAGGTGGTCCTGGGTTATATAAGGAAACAGACTCACAGACTCAGCTGAGTAGTGGTGGTGCATGCCTTTGATCCCAGAGGGGAGGCAGAGGAGTTTGAGGTCAGCCTGATCTACAGAGCAAGTTCCAGGACAGCCAGTGCTACACAGAGAAACTGTGTCTCAAAAAAACTAAAGATAGGGAGAGAGAGAGAGAGAGAGAGAGAGAGAGAGAGAGAGAGAGAGAAGAAGAGGAAGAAGAAGAAGAAGAAGAAGAAGAAGAAGAAGAAGAAGAAGAAGAAGAAGAAGAAGAAGAAGAAGAAGAAGAAGAAAGCAGAGTGAGCAAGCCATGAGGAACAAGCCAGTAAGCAGCACTCCTTGATGGCCTATGCATCAGCTCCTGCCTCCAGCTTCCTGCCTTTATTTCACTCAGTGATGGAGTTTTATTTGGAAGCATAACATGAAATAATCCCCTTTCTCCCCAAGTTGCTTTTGTTTATGTTCTTTATCACAGAAATTGAAATCCTAAGACACTTTCTTACTTTTCTTTCTTATTTTATTTTTATTTTAATTTCTTTTGCCTAGGTTCTGAAGGATTGACTTCAAGTCCTCATGCTTACACAAACTTTATTTTAAAAAATTAAAGAATATAGCATACAAATTAATAACATACAAATTATCCACACAATTTGCTGAAATAAGTATCTTTCAAAGTAATGTTACAAAAATCAAAAATATAAATGTAGTAGAATACTTTAAGGTGTGTTATTTTTGTTCATGATGCATTTGTTTTACTCTGTGAAGCTGTGTTTCTTTGCCTGTCTAAAACACTTGATGGTCTAATAAAGAACTGGCCAATAGCAAGACAGAAAAAAAGATAGACTGGGCTGGTAGACAGAGGGAATATATAGAAGGAGAAAACTGAGAGAAGATCTTATATCTAGGAGCCAGAGAAGGAGGAGGACTCAAGGAGCCAGCCACCCAGCTACACAGCACGCCAAGAGTAAGATTTACAGAAGTTAGAGAAAAGGAAAAGCCCAGAAGTAAAAGGTAGTCAGGATAATTTAAGATAAAGAAAGCTGGCTAGAAACTAAGCTAAGCTAAGACTGGGCATTTGTAGTTAAGAATAAGCCTGTGTGTGATTTATTTGGGAGCTGGGTGGCAAGCCCCCCCAATAAAAGAGTAAAAACCTCCAATAACATATAAATGCGACAGAGTAAATATAATTCAGCATAGAACAGGTGTTTGGCCTTTTCTTATGGTCTGTTAAGTATTTAGAGCTGAATCCTGTATATTACAGAACTTTCTCTATATTGTGGGATTTTGTGCACAATATATGATATACCATGGTGACTTAATCTGCTTCCGTTAATTACTAATCAACTTAATTTCTTTGCTTCCTATATAAATCCTGGAAGACTATGATACCGAAGACTGAAATAAGAAAGATTGCAAAAACTGTAGAGCAAAGCTTTACCCCGTGTATTCTTTATATTACAGTATGTGTGATTCAGGTATGTAGTAAAACTCAAAATTTTGCTTGTAATGTGTAATCTTCTCCAAATTCACAATTTTAGCCCCTCATCCTTGGCATCCAGCAAGAAATGAGTGTCACGTGGTCTCTAACAGAGCTGACAAGCATGAAAGCATTTAAGCTAAACATACAGCCAAGAGATGGAATGCAGGAAGGGAAATACGGTGGCAGCAGAAGACCGGGGGAGGGGGGGGGTAATCAATGCGACAATCTGCCTAGCACATGACCAAGGTTTGTTGAGGAAAGCCATTGAGTGCCTACAGGTTTCCATGGTGGCCTATATGAGAAGTATCTCCCACAGGCCCATTATTTGAATGCTTGAATACCAGATGGCAGTGCTGTTTAGGAAAGTTCTAGAACCCTTGGGAAGGGGGACCTTTGCTAGGGGAAGTATGTCACTGGGGGAAGGCTTTGAGGCTTATAACCTCATATGATTCCTGTCCTGTCTGTGTGCTTCATGTGTGCATGAAAATGTGACTGGCCAGCTTCCGGTTCCTGCCACCTGCTTTCCCTGACTGTTGCTATGCCTTCCTTGACATGGCAGATTCTATTACTCTGGAACCAAAAGCCAAAACAAACCCCATCTTCCTTAAGTTGTTGGTCAGAGGAATCCAAGAGACCCAATCCCAAATGATATGGGCCTTTATTATTGCTTTTGGTTGCCTGACAGAAAGTAAGACTCTAATGCTGAAGACACTACATACTTCAGTCACAGGACTTGGATCGTTCAAGTTGACACTCATCTGGAAACCTTCTTACTGAGGGCTAGCTCTCATAGTGTTGAAAGATACTGTGTAAGCTACTAAAGGAGACACATTATCAACAATTGTACTGGTCTTTAAAGCCAGCACAATACAACGATGATGGGATTGGCTGACTGTTAAAAGGCAGTTTCTTCTGGACATGAAAGGGCTATTGCTTCCATGGACTCTCAGTATGGTTGCTTGCATAAGAGGTGAAAAGACCACACTGATCAACATGCCAAGAAGAACAGAGGAAAGTTTCACACAGTTCCTAGATGTAGAGCTACAGGCAATTAATGGATGCTGAAGGAGGGTGTCTTAGTTAGGGTTCTATTGCTGTGAAAAGACACCATGACCACAGCAACTCTTACAAATGAAAACATTTAACTGGGGTGGCTTGCTTACAGTTCAGGAGTTCAATCCATTATTGTCATGGTGGAACATGGGGTCATTCAGGTAGACATGGTGCTGGAGAAGTAGCTGAGAGTCCTACATCTTGGAGGCAACAGGAAGTGGTCTGAATATCACACTCAGCAAAGCCTGAGCATCTATGAGACCTCAGTGCTCATCTCCACAGTGACACACTTTCTCAAACAGGGCATACCTCTCTAAGAGAGCCACACCTTCTAATAGCACCACTCCCTTTGGGGACCATTTTCTTTCAAACCTCATGGAGGGAAACCAAGTTTTTTACTGCCAGGAAAGAGCTAGATGAGATAGCAATTCTAAATGCTCAGCCCTAAATACATGGAAATAAGAGCAACAATATTTGAGCTCAGTAGAATGTGTGTGTGAATGGCATACATATATATGTATGTATAGGATATATATCATATACACATATATGTATATGTGTAGGATACACACACACACACACACACACACACAAATGAAACCTAAGAGTTTTGAGAGTCAATATACTCCATAGTACTCTTCTTTTTAATTAATCCATAGTACTCTTAACCGAGTTTTTAAAAACACTGAACAATACTTTTAAAATGCACTGTATTGTTCTCTGACTTCTTCTGTAATGTGACCATCCCTTTATGTTCCCAAAAATAAAAATTTGTGCAATCCCAAAATAATAGAACAAATCAAAATTTTAACAACAAAGAAAAGTTACTCTAGAGTATTAAAGAAACTTTTTATTTTAAATTCTAATTTTTCCTAGTTATAGCTTCATGTGAGTCATCTAGTTCTAACTCTATATCAGTGTTTATTATCTAATTCTAACTTGTTTTGTAACTTCTTTGCGCTTAAAATTTTGATTTGTTCATAGAGTATAAATGACTATAGCTAGAACAAGCAAACATATAGTCAGTCTAGATAAAAAGTATGAGGAGACCCAGAGAGAAATTGCTTGTTAAATAAAATGACCATTTCCTTCATCAGCCATGTCTTTACTTCTTCAGGCCATACCATGTGATCATTCTAATTAGGCATCAGACTCTGTGGTGATATCGCATTCCCCAAAATATTGTGCACCCTAATAAACTTATCTTGGGTCAGAGATATAGATATAGAGGCCAGGAAATGGTGGCACACACGCCTTTAATCCTAGCATTCCAGAGGCAGAGATCCATTTGGATCTCTGCAAGTTCAAGCCACACTGAAAACAGCCAGGCATGGTAACAAGACCCTTTAAACCCAGGAAGTGATGGCAGGAAGCAGAAAGGTATATAAGGCATGAAAACTAGGCACTAGAGCTGGTTAAGCTTTTAGGCTTTTAGCAGCAGTTCAGCTGAGATTCATTCTAGATGAGGACTCCGAGGCTTCCAGTCTGAGGAAACAGGATCAGCTGATGAATTGGCAAGGTGAGGTGGCTGTGGCTTGTTCTGCTTCTCTGATCTTCCAGCATTCACCCCAATAACTGCCTCTGGGTTTGTTTTTATTAATAAGAACTTTTAAGATTCGTGCTACAATATTCCTACCAAGTATTGCCAGGAATGTTACACCAAGTGTAGAAGATGTAAAAGGAGCACTCAGATGCAGGTCATCATGGCTAATAATTAATGTGACTCTGGGCCTCTTCCTTAGTGCTGTAACTATTTCCAGCTCTTGAAATCTCTAAAAAGCCACATCTATCTTGAATATTTAACAGAATGATTGACTGACTTTTACTTCCTTTATTGTAGAGACTTCGAATACTGCATATTGCAAGATAAAATTATTTTGGACTAGCTGTAGTCATCCTTGAAAGCCATTTCTCTGTATCTGATCTAACATCAGTTTAATTGTCAGATAAAATCTTTGAAGTGTATTCATAGCAGACCACTAGCTTTCAGGAACCTAAGAGCTCAGCATATTGTCAGAGAGCATTTAAATTTACATCAAGTTCTCCCTGCTCTGCCATAACCTCCTATCTGCTATTCCCACAACAAGTTTGGTAAATGTACTAATTTATGACTCTTGTTCTGTCATTGCTACCCCTTCTATGGTGGAGCACATCATTTGAAACAACTAAAGACATGTTTCTGGCCACTAATACTTGACTCAGTATAAGCTAGCTCTTTAAAACAAAATTTAAGAAATTTCACACAAATAACAAAATGATGTACCTCAAAAATCTTAGAAAAATAGAAGCAAGCAAAACCCCAAAATAGCAGATAGTGGGCTATAAGATGAGTCGGTAAAGGCACTTAAAACCAAACCTGATGACCTGAGTTTGTTTCCCAGGATCCACATCCTCTAGCTGTCTTCTTACTCTCCTGTGCATACCATGGCACACCCCACTCCCAAAGAACATTCAATGCATAATATGTAAAACAAAAAAGGTAAAGATCAAGACAGAGACTAATGAAATGAAGACTACAAGAACCGTATAGAATCAATTGTGTAGGGCCCTGGCCCCCGTTTTGGGTAGGTGTTGCCTTGCTTGCTGACCTTGACCTTGATGTCCTCCCTATGCTAATTCCCTGCTGGTTTCCACCCTCCTGAATGCTTAAGGGAAGTTCCTTGTTGTGTATCCTGCGTATTGGGTGTTGACAGCTTAGATGCAAGATTGTAAACATCAGTAGTGAACTTCTGCCCTCTGGGGTTCTCCCATTTTACTGTAAGCCTGTATTTAAGGTTTCCTCCCTCTTACAATAAACAGCATTCGGCATTCTGCTGAGGCCAATGACCCCCTGTCTTTTGTCTCTGTTTTTTGATCCACAGCCCCTGGCTCCGACATGGTGAATGGGTGGTGGTAGCGCAGGTGTTATTGCTACACAATTGAACAAATAATTGATTTTGAAATAATCAACAAGATTAATAATCCCATGGCCAAACTAACAAAGAGAAAGAGAAGATCTAAAATTAATAAGGAGATGAAAAAGGATACGATAAAATAGTTAACAATAAAATTGAAGTCATTACTTTATATACTTTAAAAATCTGTATTCCAGGAGATGGGAGGATGGCTCAGTGATTAAGAGCACTGGCTGCTCTTCCAGAGGATGCAGGTTTGATTCCCAGCACCCACATGGTAGTTTATATCCATTTGTAATACCAGTTCTAGGGAACCTGATGGCCTCTTCTGACCTCTGCAGGTAGTAGGTACACATGTGGTATACAAACATCCACTCAGACAAAACATTCATATACTTTATGAATTTTATTTTTATTTTTTTATTTTATATAAAATAAATAAATTTTTTTGAGATTATATTACATGATTTACCCCTTCCCTACTTGTGGCTTGAATTCTGAACGTCTTATAATAAAAACCCAGAACCAGATATTGGGGTGAAAGCTGAAAGATCAGAGAAGCCGAACAAGCCACAGCCACCACCTCTTACCTCATCAACTCCTCAGCCTGAAAGAACCTCTAGCTGAAAGGGACACTTTTGCTGAAAGCCTTTAGTTTATATCTCCTCATGCCTTATATACCTTTCTCTGCCCAGCCATCACTTCCTGGGATTAAAGGCATGTGTGCTTCCAAATACTGGGATTAATGGTGTGTGCCACCACTGCCTGGCTCTGTTTTCTCTCCTAGACTGAGTCAATCTCATGTAGTCCAGGGTGGCTTTGAACACACAGAGATCCAGACATATCTCTACCTCCTGAGTGCTAGGGTTAAAAGTGTGTGCCACCACTGCCTGGCCTCTGTGTTTAATCTAGTGGCTTGTGCTGTTCTCTGATCCTTAGGTAAATTTTATTAGGCTACACAATATATCACCACACTTCCTTCTCCCCAAGCTCCCCTTGTACCACCCCCACATTTGTTGTCTTTCTTTTTTTTTTTAATTTTATTCATTTTACATACTAGCCACCGTTCCCCCTCCCACCCCTCCTCCCACTCCCGGCCCTGCTCTGCCTCCCCTTTGAGCCATCCCCACTTCTACTCCTCCAAAAGGGTAAGGTCTCCCATGGGGAGTCAACAAAGTCTGGTACATTAAGTTGAGGCAGGACCAAGCCCCTCACCCCTGCATCAAGGCTGAGCAAGCCACCACAGGGAAAGAGCTCCAAAGAGCCAGCTCCAGGGATAGATCCTGGTCCCACTGCCAGGGGCCCCCCAAACAAACCAAGCTACACATTTGTCTCCCACATGCAGAGGGCCTTGCAGACTCCCCAGCTATTGGTCTAGAGTCCTTGAGCTCCCACAATCTTGGTTCATCTGTCTCTGTAGGTTTCCCCATTAAGACTACCAGCGATAGTGGAGAGGGTGCCTGAACTGGCCTTCCCCTGTAATCATATTGGTGAATACTCTATCACAGAACCTTCATCCAGTAACTGATGGAAGCAGATGCAGAAATCCATAGCCAAGCACCAGGCTGAGCTACTGGAGTACAGTTGAAGAGAGGGAGAAGGGACTATATGAGCAAGAGGGAGGGATGTCAAGATCTTGCTGTCTTTCAAATTCATGGAGCTAGAGAAGGAGAAATAGTCTTCACCAGGAAAGAGTACACCAATTGTTTATCCGGTACTAGATGGTCAGCCTCAAAAACGTATGTATACAAATAATATCATTCAGACTGAATGAGTTGTATTTATTTAGGAGTCTGTCGTGTGTGTGTGTGTGTGTGTGTGTGTGTGTGTGTGTGTGTTTGTGTGGTATGTGTGTGTGTGTGTATGTGTGTAAGTATTGTATATGCATGGGTGTGTACACATGTATATACAAGTGTGCTTGTCTGCACATGTGCATTTAGAGATACCAGAAGTCAGGTGTCTTCCTCTATTGCTTTCTACCTCGCTTTTTGAAATAAGGTCTCTCACTGAAGTTAGAGCTCTACATTTAGCCTAGATTGGCCAGTCAATGAACCCAAGAGGTCTTGTGTGCCTGCTTCCCCAGTACTGATACCAGAGGACATCACTATGCTGGCTTTTATGTGGATTCTGGGATCTGAATGCAGATACCCATACCTATGCAGCAAGTGCTTGCTTCTTTTTGAGCCCTCTCCTATGCAAAATTCAACTTGAATCTGAATGCTGTTTCATGACACAACATATAGTTTTACTTCCTAAATTCCTCCCGCCCAAATTTTAAACAGTTTGACAACGTCTGTCTTCTTTGTACCTGGAGCACAGCCAGAACTCATTCAGTAGATTTTGTTGCTTCCCCTCTAGAAAAATGTCTAAGTGTCTTACAGTTAACTGGGGGACATGGCAGATCTGTGGTAGGCAAGAGGGATGAGATGCACAAGTTCAATAGTTCTTCCAGACCAGACATGCCCAGTGCCCTTTTGTTCAATGTCTGCAGAAAATAATTTGACTTGAGAAGGGAAAGATGAATCTTCTAAGGCAGATAAAATGACAGGCCCCGCCTGGGCAAAGATCTTCCATGCCACAAGAGTGATGTAGAAGCCCCAGGGACTGAAGGACCTGAAGGTTTGTCTAAGCTAGTTAACCAGAGATACAATGGGGTGAGTCATAAGCACGGGGAAGGAAAAGAAAAAACTACAAATAAGCAATGGACAGATGGAATCCCTGAGCCCAGCCTACCCAAACATTAGAAATAACACAGCTGTATAGGCAAATAAAGCAGGGTGGACCTTACAAGATTGAGGTTATTGCTAGATTATTTTTGTTTCTTTCCTCCCTTTTCCAGCCTGATAAAAAGGAAAATTTAAATAAAAACTTAGATGAAAAAAAAAACCATTGTATTTCCTATATATCTGAGTTTTTATGAAGCAGGGGGTACCTAGACTTCATGACAACAACCACTGGGTTAAGATTGTACAAGAGTCACTAATTATATGAATCACACAGAAAACTAAAAACTCCCTGGAATCCCAAAGGCTCGAACATGAGGGATCTGGTTTAACTGTGGTCAATATTCTCTCAATATCACAATGCTCCTTCTCTCAGCAATCTAGACTCAACTGCCAGCAACATTCCCAAATATCTAACTATAGCTTAAACTTGCGTCTCCCAATCCCAAGTCTGAGGCTAACTTGCTCTGCTTCCCATAGTTCAACAGCTAAAAGCAATTTCTGTCACTGAGAAGGTGACATTGTCAGTAAGTTCTTTCTGAGTTCTGTGACTTGGGTATATACACTGGAACCCATGTGCTGAAAACTTAATTCCATAGTTGTATATTAATGACTTTTGAAGGTTAAGTCCCTGGGAGATAATTAGAGTTGGATGAGGTCATGAGGATAGAATGAAATAGTGACTTTGTAAGATGAGAGGCCATGGGCAAGCTTACTTAACTTTGTGATGATTGGTTCACCTCTACAGAGACCCCACCAGTCCTATTATAAATTTCCCACACCCATGTTTACCAGCTGAGTCATCCTTTATTCTTTACAAATTATTCAGTTTGTGATATTCAGTCAGAGCAACAGAAAGCAGATTTAAAACATAAGCTCTTACTTCTGAGCCACCTTAAACTTCTCAATCTCTGAAATTATATCATCAAATTTGTCTCAGATTCCCGTGGTAGCTGGCCTGTCATGTTCCCAAGTCTGATGTGAATGCACACTTACCCTTATAACAGCTAGGGCTTACATAAGTGTTCTACTATGTGGACCTTCTTGAATGCAGTGTCTGTGTATGATAAATCCGTTACAGTGAAATGGCCTTTCCTCTTGCATTTGTTTCCATCCACTGATGGAATGCATGTCAAATCGTTATTGTTGAAGTTCTAATTTCTGTGAACTCTTGCCAGCTTTTGGATTTGCCACTTGTGGGCATGTGAGCACCACAGGCTTTTCAAACATTACTCAGTTTGTTTTATCTTGTTCTTTTACTAATGAGTAACTCATACAACCACTTCCCTATAGCCCTCAGAAGATAGAAACAAATGGTTAGCAGCATTGGCCACCAGACAAGACAGCAGCAAATATAGTTCTATTTCCCGTTAAGAAAAGTAACTGCATTGCCTAAAGACACAGAAAGAGTGAGAACGAAATAGGTGGAGAAAGCTCTGGCAGCCACCATGAAATGTGAGAGGGTAAGGGATGCTTCCCAAAGAGAATCGTTGGCTCGTTTCCAGTGTTACAGTTTTCCGTTGGATACCCTCTACCACATGAGCTCATTTCTGAAGACTTCATTGGTAGAAACAAACACTGAGAATTTATCCAGAGCATCCACCCCCTTTCCATAAAATTACTACATAAGTAATTACAGTTCACACCAAACAAAATCCTTCCATTATGACTTCCATTGTTCACTTTCTTTTTTTTTCCCCTGTGGTTTAATGGAATTGATTACTTTGTAAATGATTTACTTAGTAAGTAATTCTGAAATTTCTGAGAAGTATTTGATCTTTTCCAATATTCATAGGCTTGCGTGCAGTGTCAAAAAGCACAGAATTTATTAATGATACAGGTAACATAAAATAGCAAGGAGATTCATATCATGAAAATGTCAGTGTTTCCATTTCCCTGAGTATGACTCATCCTACATCAAGTTCAGCCTCTGGACTAGAGGGGGCATAGACATTTCCTCCAATGGGGAGTAACAGAACTTCACAGAGGACAGAGTGTCACTGAAGCACCAATGTCAGAGCCTTGGGGTACTCTCCTTAGGCAAGGGACAGAGCAAAGAACTGACAGGTGTCTACAATTAATTCCAAAGTTTTTGTACAAGCTAGAATTGAATTTTAGATCTCTTCCTTGGAAGAGTCAACAACATCATGACATCTATCAATAATTCATCCTTTCTAAAAGTTCTTACAGCATGTCTGAGAGCACCAGCTCAGAAGTGAAGAAATATGGATCCCAGCTCCAGCACTTCCTTACTACGACATTTCAGCTTTCTGTGCATCACTTTATTCTTTGTAAACTTTTTTCTTTATCTTTGAGAAGTCCTTAGATGTATACAATGAAATATGCTTGTATCTACCTCCCGTCTCCCCCTCCAATTTCCTGAATGTCCCTTTCACATCTCGTTGTTTTTCTTGTTGCTGTTGTTTTAATTGTAAACCCACTAAGCCAGTTACTGCTGCCCATACATGCATTGGTTTGGGGCAATCCACTGGAGCAAAGACAAGCGACCAGTGGCCACATCCTAAAAGTGGAGCTATTCTTTCATCCCTAGCAACTGTTCGCTGCTGATAGCTCCCCAGTAAGGGACACCAGCTTCTTGGTTGTTAATAGTTGTTTATTTATCCATTTATTTTCATGAGCGTAATGCTTCTACTTTGAGTTAAAGGGAAAACTAGAAGAGGAAGATTAAATACGGAGGAGAATTGGAGGACAGAATAAAAAGGGGACAAAAATAATAAAGGCCTTTTGAAAAGCCGTATGGAAATCTGCTGTCCCCAAATCTTCTTAAAATATATAAAAGAAATTTAAATGAAGTTGCCATATAATGGAAGAGACAATAACCCAATTAGATATTTTATGCTACCTAGAAAGACCCTCCATACCAGGAACAGGTTACATTTTGTTGAGTCATTAACCAAAAGGGTCCCATATAAACACACAAACCCAACATTACAGGCTAGTGCCAATGTTATTGATTACCTTCCACTACATGACAGTAAGGCTCTATTACTGAAGACGTCACTTACCTATGTCATCCAACATTGAGAAATAGAACTGGTACCCAACTAGAAGCTGCACCCCTACTTGACTAGCATTTATAGTGCTGGAAGGTACTATACACCTCTACAGAAGGAGAGAAGGAATAACCCAGCTACAAATTCTGTGACCTCTAATAGTGACCTGCCTGCAATAGTAGGACGAATTTTATGCAATTAATCAACCACCTTTTTATTTGGCTTAAGGCCCATGCCATGAGGTTTAAACCACATCTGAATTGTTGATGAGGCCAAGAAACTAAGACTACATAGGTCCTGGGCTCTAGGGGGAAACCTACTTTTCCTATGCTGATAAACAAACATGGCAATAAAATGACTTCTGGAGGCATATTGCTATACCACATAGGTAAGTGCATCACTCAACCCTCACCAGAAAACATTTTTTTTTTTTGCAATATGTGGTAATTAACAAAGAGATTCAAAACCAGATTATGTGCAGACAATGAAAGACCTTGGAGCACCCAACCCCAAATGATATGTCTTCATCAAATTTCTCCCCTGAAGGCTAAGTGATCTATGGGGAAGAGGTGGTAAAGAGATTGTAAACGTTAGAGATGATGGATGACTCCGAGGAAGCAGAGTCTTCCAGACACTAAGGAACGGATGCACATACCAACTCACACACACACACGACAGCATGTACAAGACCTACACAGTTTCAAGGAAAATAAAATTCCAGCACAGAAAAGGGTACAAAAGTCCCAACCCTAATCAATAAGTTTTTTTAAAAATTGATACCTGCTGGCAGAGAGAAAAGTCAGTTTTTCTTAGTGGAATAACACTGAATGAATCAACCACACTCCCGGGCAAGGCACTCCAGCGTTCAAGAGTAGTTGAACGACACGAAGTGGACTCCATCTTTGTGTGTGTGTATTTGTTGTTGCTATGGTTTTGTGATTTTTTTGCCTTTTTCATTTGTTTGTTTTATTGGTGTCCGAAGATCTTTTGTTTGTTCATTTGTTCTTTCGAGAGGGAGAGAAAAAACATGGAGTTAAAAGGGTAGGCAGGTGGATAGAATCTGTCTGAGGGGGAACTAATATAAAAAAAAATTAAGTAGCAATATATGTAATTTTAAAAATTCAAAGGCTTACATTTCCTCTCAAATGAAAGTGTTGGTGAAACCCTATGTTCTCCAAATCCTCCAAATTTTTGGCTCTCAATGATACTAAATTAATCAGCTTCACTGCAATTAAAAAGTCTTTACTGAAAGCTTGATTAAAAAAAAATCAAATAGTTTATGGGTTCACATCAGTTTCCAAAAGTAATTGTTTAATTGTAGTACAGCTTTAATTATTGATAAACTCACTGAGACTGAAATGAGCAGAGAGTCTTTCAGTGGAAAGTGACACATGAGCTGAATACCACACTGTGAACATTATCTCATTGTTTTTCACCCGAACCATTATGATAGGTGGCGATTAGTAGAAAAGGTAAAAACCCAGCTATGGAATGATCATAACCGTTGTCCTCTCGGCTGTGTGTCTTGTTTTCTGACAGTTAGACTTGAAGTCAGCTGTATCAAGCAAAATGTAAACAATAATGAGAGCAGACATGAAATGGCATTCATCTCTATGCTAATTTATCTAATTCAAATGAGAAAACCCCCAAAAGCTAATTGCCTAGTCCTGAGGAGATTGTCACGCATGATCTTGAAGGTGGGTGGTTGCTGGATTGCTCCCAAGGGGGAGGTAGCACTTCACGGCTTCTAAAAATAGATAACAGGCATCTGAAGCACAAATCTGAGCATCTGTAAAGGACAAAGCAGTGGGAAGCTTATTGATACTTTTCTCTTTATTTCCTTCACACTTTAAGCTTCACAGACAGTTTTCCTGAGAATTGATTGCTTAGACAAAAGATGAATCACATTTTGCTTCTAGGGGCTGAGGGAAAAAAAAAGTGGTAAAATGGGAAATGTTATACTTTTGTGTACATATTTAATGAAGCCCAGAGCAGTGAGTTTCAATCCGATTATGAAATTATGCATGTTGATTTATGCCTGCATTAGCGATTCATTTATTTAGATTGCTATTTTGAAGTTTGAATTTGACCTTGTGAGGGGTGACCTTTCCAACTAGTACCCAAAGGATAAAATGATACCTGTGATTGCCCAGGGTTGCCTGAAATGGCATAATTGACCTGCTCATTAGATACTTAGATATCAGTCTGTTATCCATACCATGTTCTCTATGGTGTTTTAAAACGACACAAATTCCCCTATTGTTTTCCTTTATGTCTGTCTATATCTTCAGTCTGGGTAAAGGGGGGCCAGCGGTGTATATACAGTCTAATAAACATTCTAGCTAACTTGAACATTATGAGATGTCAAAATGAAACCGGGGTAGGTTTTGTACCACAAGGCAGATTTTCCCTGTTTGATTTAGTCTCTTCCTTGGCTTTCCTCCAATGTGTCCAAGTTGTAGAGCTAATCTTCTCTCATCTTTTCCATATTCTCTCCTTGGTATGCAAAACCTGCTTTGACCGCTATCCTGTGGAGGGACTGTGTCCCTCTAACTGAAGTCCATGCCCTGAGTGTTAGCATGGTCACAAATAGTTGTGAAACATGGAACAAGTCTGCTAAATATCCTGTGCTCCATGTCTTTGCTGGCAACATGATCTTCATCAGCATATGGCACTTATGGTTTGAATGTGAAATATTTCCACAGGCTCCTGTGTTTGTATAGAATGTATGAGTCTAGGACCTAGTCAACAGCCATGGGTTGCTGGGGCAGGCCTGGAAGGAGGTATTTGCTTCCCTCTCTCTAGTAGGTCACAATGTGAACAAACTTCAAGTCCCCACAACCCTAGAAGAACCCCACCATTATATACCGATACCCTCTGAACCATAACACACAATAAATCCTCTCTCCCTCAGATTATTTCTGCCAGAATTTTGGTTGTGGTTACAAGAAAAGTAACAACAAAAAAAAAAAAAAAGAGGAAGAAAGAAAAAAAAAGTGTGACTTTTTTTATAGTTCATAATTTCTGAGGCTAAAGAGACCAATCAATCATTAAGAACAAAACTGCTCTTGTAGAGAACCCAATTTAGTTTCCAGTACTCAAACTGCACCTCACAACCACCTGAAAGTCTAGTTCCTGAGCCTTCGATGCCCTCTTCTGGCTCCTGCATGCATACAAGCACATAGGTTCTGACTCTCGTTTTCAAAATGCCCATCTCCTGCCCTCCTCAGCCATGCCGCACTCTGTCTGAGCAAAGCTCCAGCAAAGACCCCCAAACCTTGTCATTCAGGAGAACGCTCTCACGAAGTCTGCCTCACAATTCCTGAACAGCTCACCTGGAAACACCCACACACACTTTCCCACGGAGTCTTCTCTGATTCCCAGCGTGATAGGATTGTTTTCTCACTACTCATACTGACATCTTTGCAAAGTAGTTTTCAAATTATTTAATATTTCAAAGAAATAGGAGGAAGTCGGGATAAAAAGTTATGTACATATTGTATTTGTGATCCTGAACTTTGAATATAATATTTTAAATTAATATGATATTAGGTAGTGTTAACTGACTATAATTTGACTTATATGTTTAATCAAAATTGCTTATTGATTTTTTAATAAATATTATTTTAAGTTAAAAGTTTTGCTTTGGTTCCTTGGAAAACCTTATGAGGAAAACCTGAGTCAATGCTAATAGGCCTATGATTATAGTATACACCTTAATTAAGTTGCACCCTAATTAAATATGTTTCCTCTGATAATTTGATAGAATCTAAAAGGGAAATCTAGCCATTCTATCATTCCTTGGGGCGGAAATCAATAGGTCATCTCTTTTCTCTCTACTCACTACCACACTTCAGGTTAGTCCAAACACTTTGACTAGTTCCATTGTTATACGCCAAGTCACATACTTCAAGATCCTGCATCAGTCTTGGTTTTGAGACTGTTATGATCCAAACTATGGAGACATGATCCAAGTTTCCATGCTAGCATCCCTGCCTATATAAATAGATACATGCAGAGAGAGAGAGAGAGAGGGAGAGAGAGAGAGAGAGAGAGAGAGAGAGAGAGAGAGAGAAAATACAGCAACTGTCAAACAAGTTAGTAAAAGAAAATAAGCTTAACAAAGTGGAAGCAAAGAGCTAAAAGGAATCAGAAAGAAGACAGCAAGAGGTCCAGACCACCCATCAATGCTCCCTAAATAATCATTGCCCATGAACCCTGCTGCAAGAAGAAATGCCGCCTCTTTGCAGTGCTCAGGATACTTAAAAAAGGTGACCAGAGATTGCTTAAATATTAACAAATTCCAGAACCTAGGGATAAAATCAGGAACACCTTCTGTTTACACTACAATAAAAATCAGAAAAATAACATTGATGTGGATGCATCTTTCCCATGGCTGCAGGTTAAAAATATTGAAAGTTTTTAAATGAAAATGAGGATTACCTAAAAGTAGAGATACTAAAGCAGAAGAAAAATGTGGCAGTGTGTTACAGACATGATAACAAAATATTATGGACTGGAGAGATGGCCCACCAGGTTATTCTCGTAGAGGACCCAGGTTTACTTCCCAACACCCCCATGGCAGCTCCCATCCCAAACGGCTGTAACTCCAGGTCCAGGGGATCCATTGTCCTTTTCTGGCTTCAGTTTGCATCAAGCATACACGTGGTACACAGACATGTATGTGGGCAAAACACCTATTATATAAAAATAACAAGTAAAAATAAAAAAAAAGTGACATGTTATATGTACTATAAATATTATATACAATTAAAGGGAAATATTGAAGGTGAATTTACCCTACCAAGTCACAGATTCAGAAAAAGAATGAATGCAATGAAAGGAGGAAATACATCTCAAATATTAAAGCCAAATAATGTTATATATAAAAATACAAAACTGTTTCTCTGGAGGAAAATGTGAAAACCAGAGCAACAACAATGAAGTAGCTTAGTGAATCAACTACCCAATGTGGGAAGAGGAATGAGAAAATATGATGTCCAAAGATGATCACTTAACGGCAGAGAAATAATAAAAGATGCTAAGAACAACCTACAGATAGTAGACTGTGTGAAACTGTCTGAGAAGGGATAGCATTAGGAATACAGGAGGAATTGAAAAAAATTCAATGCAAAGCTCACAAAATTTTCAAGCAAACAAAAAAAAATGGCCAAATAAACTGGAGAAGCTTTTCTCAAATGAGGATGTATAAATGACCAACAAATAGAAGGGAAATGTTCAATATGTGTTAAGTTTCTGAGACACACTTTGCCACAAGGACATATTAAGAGGGATGGCTATCACTAAGAAGAAAAAACTTAAATGAAGGATGCAAGGGAGGGTGGGGGAGAAAGATGAACCCTGCTTTACCATTAAATAGGGATGTAAATTAGCACAGCCATATGCAGAACACAGGGTGGGAGGACCTTAGAAACTGGAAATAGAGTCACCACTTGACTCATTAACAAGGTAAATATCCTAAGGAAAGGAGTGTGGGGGAGGCCTTTGCCCCCATGGCACTATTCATAGTATCCAAGATATGAAAGGAAGGTAGTTGTCAACCAACATATGAGTGGATAGGAAAGTCTAGTATATAGACAGTGGGAGTTAGCCATTAAAAAAAGGACAAAACCCTGTCATTTACAATAGCATAGATTATCTCGATGGGAGACTACATTAAGTGAAATGTCATAACACAGAGGCAAGTGTGACATAAATGGAAGCTGAAATAGTTTATTTTGTTTAAGTGCCAAATAGAACAGTGCTTACAGAAGACAGACAGGGAGGATATAAGCTGTTGACAGAGAGGATAGTAAATGTGTATCAGGGTATATATTTATGCAAAGAGCAACTTCTAATGTTGTATAAGCAAAATTAACTGTATATGTCAAAATAGCGTCTAGAATAGGTTTTGAGTGTTTCATCCACAAAGAAATGTAACATTAGCTGTGACAAACAGGTCATTTTAGCCCAGTCTACTAACTACACATTGTAGAAATGCGCTAGAATATACTACACCTCATAAACATGAATTACTGCTACATGTTAATTAAAGTCACTAAACAATTTTTTTAAAAAGATAACCAATGAGGAAAAGAAACTTAAAGATCATGAGAAAGTTCTTATATCAGATCCATTGAAACAGAGTAGGTAAGTCTGAATGCAGTAAATAATCCAATAAAAGACAATTTACTATAACTAATTATGTAAGATTTACAAGATTTACAGACAAAATTTCCCAAAAGAAAAACTGAGTGCTACATAGTCCTGTGACTCATTCCTCAAAGACACCAAAATTCATCTTCACTGACATTGTAAAGAACAGATAAAGCTTGTGTAGACAAAAAAAAAAAAACCCACCTGATTAATCTTAAGAAAATAGGATTGAAATTGAAACTAGAAAAAGGTTAAATAAAAAGAAAGAGGAGTGATTGAAAATCAGGGAAGAAAAGTAGAAAAGAAGAGAAGGAAGAGAGTAGAGGGAAGTAAGGAGGGAGGGAGGTGGGGGAAGGGATAAAAAATTCACACTAGAAATGAATAATGACATAAAAATCCTAATATACATTTATATATGGATATATATATATATGTATACCAATATATATTTCTAAATGAAGTCTATCAACTCAGTAAAAATAAATTGTATTCACAAGAAACTTATTGTATAACATATAAGGTATTTTAATAATACATATATATTAATAGAATTCTTCATATTATTGACTCTAGAGAGAAAAATCACACAAATAGCTATAGGAAGGGAGGAAACTTTAAAGCAGAGGGCCTGGTTTACATGGTGGAGGCCAATGCTTTACCAACCCACAAAACCAAGGTGTCTGTAGTGGTTCCCACAGCAGCTGTAGCTGTGGTAGTGACAGAAGATTCTCATTATTGCCAGAAAGCAAAGCTCAGTGGAAAGGGGAGTCACTGAAGACCAGGGAAGCCACAGGCCACAGGTGACAGCAGACCCAACTCTGCCAAGCACAGTGGTGGCGGTGGCAGGGCCAAGCTGCTACAAAGAAGACATGATTTAGTCAGTACGTGTGCGCGCGCACGCGTGTGCGTGTGTGCGTGTGCGCATGCGTGTGTGTGTGTGCGCGTGCGTGCGTGCGTGCATGTGTGTGTGTGTGTGTGTGTGTGTGAAGGTTTTCTTTTAGAGGAAAAAGAGTTTTTTTTAAAAAAAATTATATGCATTCTTTGTCATTTGATTTTTATTTGTGTGTGTGTGTGTGTGTGTGTGTGTGTGTGTGTGTGTGTGTGTGTGTGTGTGTTGTGTATCCTCTTGTCTGTTTCTGCACCACATGCATGCAGGCACCTCTGGAGGACAGAACAGCTTGCTGGACCTCCTAGAACTGGAGGGACAGTTTGTTGAGCCACCTGATGTGGGTGCTGGGAACCAAATCCTCAACCCTCTGCAAGAGGAGCAAGTGATCTTAACTGCTGAGTCTTCTCTCCAGCTCCCTTGAATACATTCCTCAGATAATGGAATATAAGCAGCATAACATGAATATTTGTAAATAAATACAAACAAATAAAATGGCGTTGTCTTCATTCAAACATTACCTCGATTTTTAAAAGGAAATCATTCCAACTATATCCACTCCAATTAGATGTTTCTCACTCATCACTATCATTTAACAGTCTTTACTATTTGCTAGAAATACCACCCAATGCAGTTAGACAAAAGGAAGTTAGCCATATAAACATGGAAGAGGGTAGGAATTGAGCCCAGTTTACTATGTTCTGACTGAATTCTTAGCAAGACACACAAACAATGAGAATTTAACAGGAAAGTTGAGTGTGTAAATCAAATGTGAAAATCAGTACCTCGTTATACATAAAGGCAGTCATCGCTGTAGCAATCATCAGCAGTGAGTGTGCTTATAGGTATGAGCAACTACAGCTTCAGTGGGAGGAATGGGCCCAGATAGCTACATAAATAATAAAATACTGAAGAATAAACTTGATAAGAAATGCACAGTATTCCTAAAGAGAACTTGTGGAAAACATACACAATAATAAATGATACAAATGGGAAGGCTCGCTCAATGATATTGAGAAAAAAAATTAACATCTTTTAATACATCATATCTTTTAATACGTTGTAAGTTAATTAGTACATGGATCTGATTAAAATAGACTTCTTCATCTCAAGGTGAATCTGAAAGTTGACTTTTTAAAATTTTTCTGACACTAATGCTTTAGAAATAAAAATACCCATAAAATCACACATGTGCATACATTCGTCAGTAAAGAACTGGTTGAATAAATAAGTTTGCCCAGTGAAAATTTTGGCAGCCAAAAGGAAATGAGCAGGAAAAAGTTGTGTTGAATGAAAAGCAGCGTTACCATACATTAAAGTATGTTACATTACCTTAAAGATGAGATGGCATGGAAATTATTCCGGAAAAGAAAATAAAAGACAAATCAAAAAAATGGAATGACTGAATTTAGAGAATGAACCTAAATAAAGAAAAGTTGGTTTCTCAAATGACTTGGAAATAAGAAAACTTTAGTAAGTAATGTTAAAACAAGATAATAACATACACAGGGAAAGAAGTAAGATTGCCTCACTACTTATCTATAAATCAGAATTTAACATAAAAATTCAAAAACATAAGTAATAGCAAGAACACTGTGTTTCTCTCATAACTTCAAGTTGACAGAACCTTTTTTTATTATTTTATTTTATTTTACAATACTATTCGACAGAACCTTTTTAAATATTACTTAAATATTCAGAATCCCTAAAAAGATTTTGTTATATTGAATCTCATTAAAGACTTCTGTACACTGATAAATATCAAAATCAAAATAAAATTAAATGTGAAATGTAAAGACAAAAAATTACTACTCATATCATTTTCAAAGTTAATTTCTGTCATATGTAATATTGTTCTGCATAGATTGACATCTCATTGGAAAAATAAATGGACCAAAGATGTAAACAGGTAGCTCCTGGGGAAGAAAATGTGTCTGGACCTTATGGTCAGCAGAAATAAACTACATGTAAGTTCTACTCACTGAGATTCTGTCTCACCTCATGGTTGGGCAGAGGTTTGGTATGGTTCTGAGTCAGCAGAGATGTGGCCCATTCAGACATCAGTGGTGGGATTATAAACTAAGGAAGTTTATTTGACCTTAAATTTTTAATCAAACAAATCACTTCTGGGGAGTTGTATTTCTGTGCTACCATAGGAAGGAGATTCAGTGTGTTGTATTTACATGTACAATAGAATTCTAGGCAGAAGAAGGGGATCCCCAGGATATATCCCCACAACAGTGAACAGACCAACTAGACTCGAAAGTATATTTCCAGGTAAGGAGTGTTATATGTGTATAAACATGGAAATAAACTGGTGTTTATTTTTAGATGCCTCAGAAAACTCTCTAGAGTACCTAAATATAATTGGGAGTAATAAAAGAAAGGAAGGAGATTTCTTTTGTATATATTATAATTCTTCTTGTTATGAATGAGAAAACAAAATCTATTCAAAATTCAGTGCAGTAATATTTTATATAACTTATTTTCTTTAACAATCTCTTTTTTACTTTTCATCAGTCTCTATTTTCTTTTATATATATATATGTATATATATATAATTTTTATTCTAAAAGAGATTTTATTCCCTTTTAAATACCAACACTTTTTTCCTCCCTCCTCTTCTCCTACTCCCCCCACCTACCCCCATTCCACCCCAACCCCCTCCTCATAGAGAGTAAAGCCTTCCTAGGGTAGTCAACATAGGCTGTTGTGCCACGTTAGGGCTAGACTTAGCCCCTCCCTCCTGCATCAAAGCTGAGTAAGACATTGCACCATAGGGAACGGGGTCTAAAAAGCCAGTTTGTGTACCCCAGGTAAGTCCTGGTCCCATTGCCAGGGGACCCATAAACACATCAAGCCACTCAACTTTCACCCACATTCAGAGAGCTTAGTTAGGTCCCTTGTAGACTGCACAGCTGTCAGTCCAGGGTCCATGAGCTCCTATTAGCTTGGGTCAGCTATTTCTGTGGTTTCTTCCCATCATGATTCTGACCCACCTTGCTCTCATAGCAAGGTGGGTCAGAATCCTCCCTCTTTTCAACTGAACTCCAGGATCGTGGCCAAGTGCTTGACTGTGAGTCTTTGCATCTGCTTCCATCAGTCACTGGATGTAGGTTCTGTGATAACAGATGACAGCTTATGTTGGAGAAGAAGTAGTGAAATGGGAACCCTCCACTGCTGGTGGGAATGCCATCTTGTACAGTGACTCTGGAAATCAATATGATGGTATCTCAGAAAATTAGGAAACCACCTACCTCAAGACCCAGCAGTACCACTACTGGGTATATACCCAAAAGTTGCTCAACCACACCACAAAGACATCTGCTCAACCATGTTCATAGCAGCATTATTTGTAATAGCCCAAACCTGGAAACAACCTAGATGCCCCTCAACCGAAGAATGGGAAAAGAAAATGTGGTATATTTACACAATGGAGTATTATGCAGTGGCTTAAAAAAAAACTACACAATATCATCATGAAATTTGTAGGCAAAAGGATGGAACTAGAAAAAAATTCATCCTGAGTGAGGTAACCCAGACCCAGAAAGACAAGCATGGTATGTACTCACTCATAAGTGAATGTTAGAAGCAAAAGATAACCTGACTACAATCCATAACCCCAGAGAAGCTAGGTAAAGAGGAGGGCACTAAGAGGGACATACATGGATTGCCCCAGGAAGGGAAAACCATTAAGAGCTCCCTGAGACGGGGGAGGGGGATGGGAAGGGATGGGGGGGAGACTGGGAAAGAAAGCAATGAAAGAGATATCTTGACAGAGTGAACCATTAAGGGGATGGAGAGAAATCTGCAGCTAGGTAAAACCCCAGGATCTCACAAGATTGTCCCCAGCTAAGACTCAGCAATGGTGGAGAAGGTACATGAACTAACCTTCCCCTGCCCTCAGATTGGTTTCTTTAACAATCTTATACATGTAAACAATACATTCTTTACTTCATTCTTACCTTTACTAGTCCCCTTCCACCTCTGTCAACTTCTCTTCTCCTTCCAAGTCCTTTTCTCACAGTCATGTAACGTGTGTGTGTGTGTGTGTGTGTGTGTGTGTGCGCGTGTGTGTGTGCGTGTGCGTGTGCGTGCGCGCAAATTATCAGGACAAGTTCATTGAAATAATGAACTCAGTGATTCAGCCTTATTTAGATTTGCTTTGGCTGGGATATGCCACCTCTACTTGACTCACACAGTTTCCAAAGTTATTAGCAATCTCAGTAAAACATAACTTTTTGGTGTCAGAATAACCTTATTACGATGTATGTGGTTTCAATGGAGAGATTTACAGTGAAACAAAATTAAAGTTTGAATTCTATTTGGATATTGATTTTTATTACTTTAATTACATCAATATTTTTACTAAACACATCCACTTAAATTATTGCTCCAACATAAAGGCAACTTTCAGATTGATAGTCACTGTCCAATGTTAGGAGCTGTTCTTCAAATCAGTGACTTGTAGACTATGTGAAACTATCTCCATTTGTCAATATTTTATGCTTTTGATAAATGATACTAAATATTGTTCATATTGAGTCTGGACTTAAAGAGGTTATTTTTCTAATTCCTCATACAGTGCTAAGAATATTTAATTTGGTTCCAACTTTATAACAGAATCATAGAAACATATGTAAAAAATGAAATGTTTCCATGGCTATGTGCTTCATTCATTTGCAAACATTCAGTGACCCATCATTCACCTTCCTCTGTGCTGTAAGCACTTTGTAATGAGTGAGATGCTCAGGTTCAGTGGGTGACACCACAGACCTGACTCCCGCACAGCTTAAAGCCATAAGCTTGGAGGCATTCATTATGTTTATGCACCCTTTTTTCCTAAAATGTTCATGCAATCATGTGGTATTTTATTGTCTCTGGAGTAAATAAGATGATCGATGAAGTTAATGAGATTGTATAGGTTAAAATGTTTGGTAATATCAAAGAAGTGCAGCATTAGCTTTGACCTGAACCCCACAAGCCCTCTGTACAAAGAGAACTATGGAAATACAGCTCCTAGTTCATAAGACTTTTCCTAAACATCATCACTTCTCTTTTCGGGAGCTAACAACTCAGATTGTATTCTCTCAACGTCCTCATCCCTCAAAGAAAGTGTAAGCAGTGGAAATGTGGCAGTTTGGCTTGTAAGGGACTGGGAGTCACAGACTATAGAGAACAGAATCAGAGCCTCAATGAGCAGAGAGGATGTAGAAAGAATGAAGAGAAAGAAATGGGGAATTAGTACTGTAAATATGCCAAGGAAATGACTGAAACTTTTTCAATATTTTCTATATTGTGTTTCACAGCCGAGCTATGCAGAATGAATCCCCACTCTCTGTCTACATTATTGGAAAAATAAATTTTTGTAGTCATGGTATCTTGTGTTTCAAAGAGAGCACTTCCAAATGAGATGGCATAAATTCCCACATATCATTGTAGTAAGGAAAGCTGCTGAGGCCAGGCATGTGTCGGCGTGTCCCTGAATGGAGGCCCAGAGAGACCATTGTGTGAAGCTGTGAAGGAGAAGCCTGGATTGCTTTGGAGACCCCAAGATGTTAGAGATGCCAGAGTCATGGGATACCTGCTGAGGAAAACTGCTAACAGAGAGTGGAACCAGGCCAAGAGGAAGAAATGTATTGTAGTCAACAAAGCTGAATGAAATTGGAGATCTGAAGAGTGTTTTGATGTCAGACATGGTGATGCAGAGTTTGGAGTTTGCCCAGCTGGTTTTCAGTCTTGTTTTGGTTCAGTATTTCCTCACTATGCTCCCTTCTCTATGTTTTGGAATGGTAATGTATATCCTGTGCCAATTTGTGTTGGAAATGTGATCTGTTACTTTTTATTTTGATTTTATTGGGGAATACAGTTAAGAGATTACATGAATCTCAGAAAAGACTTTGAACTTTAAAACATTGTTGAGACTGTGAAAGACTATGGGGACTTTTGAAGTTGAGCTAAATACATTTTAATTATAATATTGTAACAAGCTTATGGGGACCAGGGAGCAGGTTGTTGTAGTGTGAATGTAATTGGCTCCCATAAGCTCATAGGGAGTTACACTACTAGAAATGGAGGCTTTGTTGGAGTGGGTGTGGCATTGTTGGAGGAAGTGTGTCATTGTGCGGGCAGGCTTTGAGGTCTCATCTATGCTCAGACCACATCCAGTGTCTCAGATCACTTCCTGCTGCCTGCAGGACAAAATGTGGGACTCTCGTCTCCTTCTCCAGCACTATGTCTGTCTGCACACCATCATGCCATGCACACCATGATGATCATGTACTAAACCTTGAAAATGTAAGCTACCCCAATTAAACATTTTTCCTATATAAGAGTTGCTGTGGTCATGGTGTCTCTTTTCAGCAATAGAAACCTTAAAAAAGATATCCAATCGACATTTAAAAACAATTTAAGTGACATTTGTTACTTATC